>NC_134830.1:145936127-146124748 GCF_004210375.1 Tachypleus tridentatus
TAAACAGTTGTTTTCTTTTCTTTTCAGTTTGAAGCAACCACCAAATATTGATGAAACTATAAACTTAAAATGATTGAAACAAATGCCACTTTAAATATTCCAAAGGCAGGCCAAATCAGGGCGTGTATGGAAAAGTGAAAAGAAATGGTGAGTTGCTGAAGTAATGTTAACTAACTGGAATTTATTTTTATTTGATAGATAATACTAAAAATATGAAGCATGCTAAAAAACATGTATGTGTGAGAAAAGTTTGAGAGAGTTTTTCTGTTGGAAATGTGTTTTTTTTTTTTCAAAGAACCTTATCAGTCTTTGACTAGACCAGAATGTGGAAGAAAATTAGTTCTAATTACAAGAATCTTAAAGACATTTGGAAAGATTTTGAGATGAGATTTGATGCAATGGATAGAAAAAATAGGGTTTTGATAAGATTTGAAGTTGTGGGGAAAAATATAAGGTTTCAACTAGGTTTCTTTTCAATTAAAGATAGTCCTCTTTTAAGAATGGAATTTAAACAAACAAAAGTAGAAGATAAAGTGTTCTACACTCTTACTAAAAGATGTATTTTGCAATATTTTGGCCTTAGGCCTACTTCATGCAAGGAACAAACTACAAAAGATTAAGGTGGAGAATTACAAGTTCTCTACTGAGTGATTTGCTGAGGTGAAAAGAGCTGATAGTTATTGTTTTATTTAAGGCTATTGTAGTTAATCTGATTAGTTTGGTAAAGCTTTATTTAGATTGTTGGGTGAAGTTTGATCATCTTTGTTAATATATGTTTGAAAGAGTGCATGACAGGAATGAATTACTAAAGTTATATATGCTTGAGGTTGTTTAAGTTATGAGGAGAGGCATTAAACTTTGAAAATGCTTATTTTTGATAAAGAAGGACTAATTGTGACTCTACTTTGGTGCCCAAGGATTGTTATGGGTTTCGAAAATCATTTGGGTAATCTGTTTTAGTGGTATAAGTAGAATGTAAAAATCGATGTTAAAACCAAATGTTTTATCTTGGTACAATATCTTGCAAATTCATTCTGAAAGATTTTTCAGAACTACAGTGCTAGTTATCTAATGTTCATAATATGTAGTGAATATTCATTGATACATTAATCTTTATATAGCCATATCTTCATCTACCCTTAATATTTTGCTAAAAAAAACAACAAACTATCAAGTCCTGATCATTAATAATTTAATATATTTTCCATTAGAATCAAAGATGAGTATTTGGTGATCAGTGATCCTACCTCTAGTACAAAATACTTTTGTTAATGAATAATAATTTTGATAAGGTTGGGTGAGTGACATTTGGAGTAGTAATTTATAGTTTAATAAAGTTTTAAATATACAAATTACAATTTAAATTAGGAAAACAAACCAATTTGAAGTTTTCTGGAAGAAAAAATAACATGAAAAGGGGTAACAGACTGCAGATTTTAATGAACAGGTAATTTTTTCAAAAGTAAACTAATATGAGGATACACAGCAGTACAGTTATTTATACAGGGTGTTCAACATGAATTACATTTTATGAGCTGTATTGCTTACTTTTATGTGTTAACTAAAAGAGATATATATATATATATATATAGCTACATACATATATAACTAAGTATGAATCTCTTTCTTTGTGGGTTTGTTCCTTAAAGTTATAAACTTCAAACTTTGGATACAGATACAACTTTGTGCAGGAAGGGATGTGGGTTATGTGGCTGTGGCCTCAAATGCTACAAATCGAGGTTATAGTGATCAGTATAGAAATTTTGGCAAACCGGATGACCAATTGGTCTTAAATTGAAAAGGCCATATGCTTTTGGCAATGTGTGATCAAGAGGGCTATTATTTACATTTCTATGTGAAGATTTTAATAATTCTAGTCATGATCAGTTATGCATTAAAATTATTTAAAATCTTTGTGCAGCCTCACTTGTTTCTCTTCTCTCTCTCCTACACATACACACCTACTTTCTAAATCCACTTTATTGAAAAGCTGGTACTTTCTCCGATTCTGTACACCCTCCCTCAACTAAATAGGTTTACTTCAACCACATTTTGTTTTGCTTGTGTGTATTCACAAGAATCAGCTATACAATGACTTTACAAAAATGTTTGGTATCAGCAAGTTTTCATTTGCATTCTGTTGCAATGAGAAGATAATAAATCAATTCTTCATTCGTGGCTTTTCAGTAGATCAACAACGAGCATGTAAATAAAGAACTAAATCAGTTAAAACTATTTTCATCTGAGTTAGGCACTCTGCCAGTACTATATAAACACAGTGCTAACTAATAAGTACACAGAAACTTGGACCATCATAGATCACAATCAAGCAATAGCCGAGATAAATCCTTATATGGAAAATAACCTGGAAAATATTTTGAAACAGCTCATCTTTAGGGAAACCATGATCATCCTTGTATGGTGCAAAATTGTACTTGTTGTGACTTTTTTCTGCATCTTCACATACTTAAGTGATTTTTCTTTACCCGATTCTTCTTAATGTCCCAAGAATGTTCTAATATTGACACGTAACATTGGTATTCAGGTATTGTACTTTAAATATTTTTTTTACTTAGTTTCTCAACTCTGAAATATGACAAACCTCTAAAACATCCTGGAAGAGAAAATGAAGAACGTGATGAGAAAAAACTTTAAAATTGTATGAGGAAGGACTTAAGGCTGCCAAACGGAAGAAATTGAGGTCAGCTTCCTGTCAAGTGTCAGATTTTATTTAATGTATTTTGTATCTTTAATGAAATTAAAAAAAAGTGTGAAAAAGTAAATATACTGAGCTAAAACTGAGTGTCATACATGCTTGGCTTTTCTCAACACTGGAAGGAATAATTTTCATTATTAGAAAAGGTAATTTTTTAGTGAGAATTTTTTCACTGGAAAAATATTTGACAATCTTGGTTACGTTATTGTGTTTACATAAACATTGGACTTGGGAATGATAAAAGATGCTTGTTAAGATTAATATTATTAAAACATCTTTACTGGCTCAGTTACTGGGCTTACACTATGGAGAAAGTTATCTTAAATGGAGTTTTTTCAAGTAAATGTCTCTATGTTAGGTTGTTGTCTGTTTGCCATGGAACAAATATTACTTATTTGTAATATTTATTTTAAACCTTCTAGAACTGAAATATCTGTTGATATGCAAAGGTTTATTTTCCTTACAAATATTACAAGAGGGTAAGAAAATTGCTTTGGTTGTAAAATTACATCAGGTTTTTTCTTTGCAATGTATTTACAGAGTGTCAACATGTTTGAATATTTATAAACTAAGAGACCAGTTTCTTTGACTTTTGAATTTGATTTTCATCACAATAATTAGGAAAAAAAACAAAGAAGGGAAGAACATCGTAAAAGAAAAGAAGAAAAAAGAGAAAGGCTGAAATAGTGCAAGTGGTAAGTGGTCCTCTATTAGGTACTAACAAAACTGTGTATTAAGTTTGTCTAAGCTTTTATGAAAGTTGCATTATAAGTCTGTATAATTTAATATTATCTTGGTCAGATTTAGGCCTTCACACAATGTAAAGATTGGAAAGTTGTAGACAGCTTAAATTCTTCCTGGCAAATAATAATCCAGCTTAAACTTGGGTGCTTTAACCTTTTCACTGTGAGTCACAGGCCAAAGGCAGTTAATCATGTTTGGTCACTTGCATTCAAAATTTTATTGAACTACTATTTTTATGAATATATGTCAGCAAGTTTGGAATGAAATTGTGGATTATCATTTAAATTAGGAAATTACTTGTGTGTAATATTAAAGTTTGAATTATAATCTTATAATATTAGTAACGAGTTTCTAATTTGTAATAAGCTACAGACTTAATACAAATTAGAAACTCAAGTTACTAATATTATCAATCTAGAATATAAAATAAGAACCTTGTATATTTTTTTTTGCTGAGATATGGTTTATGTACTGAATCACATGAAATGGTCTTGCTCACCTCTTTCCATTTGTGTGTCATATATACACTTGACTTCAAATATATGACATGTGAATAACCAATCAACACCTTAGAATGTCCCAGAATGGGTTTTCCCAGCCATTTATCGACCCAAGATTTTAAGGAGGTGGATTGTGCCTTTAGTCTGCTTTCAGTTTCATATTTTTTTGAAAATATAAGTAGATCCTAGTTACTAAGCTTCATAAATTACAATGCAATTCTTTGGTATCAGTGTAGTGTAGTTATTTATATTTTGGTTATTCAACTATATATATATTACCTAAAAAATTTTGTTTGATATCCTCAGGCTACATAAACTAAACATTTGTATTTTCATGTTATAACATGTAGTCATTTTAGCATGAAAAAGCATATTTTATATTTAGTTCCTAATTTTTTTATGATGGTTACAAGGTTGGTTAAGTGAAGACCCTCCACAGTTATAGTGTAGAAAATAAAGTATAAAGTCTTACTAAAACAAATGTTTGAAATGTATTAATGAGGTTCTAGAGATTATGGAAATAATGTTTGAGATTTTGGGATGAACAATAGTGTCATAATATGAAATTACTTTGCACTCAGACCAGTAACAAAAAAATTTTAGAAAAATTAAAATTAATTTTTCTACACAAATTATTAGTAATCTTTACTAAAAGTCTACCAATTTTGTGAAGATACACATGATGTATCAAAATTATAGTGTAAACACTTAATGTGTGCAGATGTGTAGATGAGCCTTTGTATTTTACTCTAACCAATGCAAGCGGCTTGTTTAACCCTTTATTATCTCCACCTACATAGCATTATAGGTTAAATTTAAGTTTGTTGTGATCAAAGTGATGCTATGGTAATGGGAAAAATCCTTCCATGGTTGATAAAATGTTAATACATTGAGAGCTTTGAAATTTCTTTATGAATTTTTAGAAAATATTTTATTTTTCAGATCAGAAATTCTGCAAAGATAAAGAGAATGTCCAAAAAGCAACTGAAACAGATCAGGAAACAGGACACAAATCCTTCTTGAGAAATATATATTTTTTTTATTTCAGTTTGTACAGATGCAGTATTGAATTAAATGTTTTTACTCAGTCTTTTGTTTGTATGTCAGTGTTTTTTGCTAAACATTCATGAAACTCTGTATTAGAAGGCATTACAGTATTAAGTAGCTTAATGAAGAAAAAATGTTACTATAGTTTTGTTAATTAAGTTAATCTTTGTTGTAAGGATTTTTTTTTTTTGAAGATTTCAGGTTTGAAATCAGAACGGCCTCACATGGGTACAAAAAAATATACTTTAATGAAGGCTACAGATGTTAACTTTTTCCTATTATTATTTGGTACAAAAGATTTCAGTGGTACAGAAAAGTTTTGCAGTTTCTTCTTTTAAACTTAGAACTAATGAATTTTTAATAGGATCATCAAGATAGGATGTGGATTATACCATTACAAACTTTAAACCATCTGGAATAACTCCAACCTCAGGGCATGACATGTGTTACTTGAAGAATATTGTAATCTGGGAACCCAACATTCAGTATCAAAAGGATGTCTATGTAAACAAAATCTACTCCCCCCACAGCAAACCCAGCCAGATTAATGCAATGAGCAATAACATCCTTAGAGAAAGGTATACAAAGGATAGCAAAAGATAGAACCAGAAAAAAATTCTCCTTACACCTCTGTGACCCACAACACAAAGGAAGCACAATCAAGGGAAGAAGACAAACAACCTTGAACATACATGAAGATTCATGTTTATTGATTCACTCTAAATCCAAAACCCAGCCATGGGGTACCAGCATCTGTATGAAGGTAGGATACGGTTTCCTCCCCGTCAAAGAGGTGAACTGCAGTTCAACTTCTTTCTCACTTTGTAGAAATTTTATAATGCACATTGGAGGATAGCACATTGTCTACACCTGCAGAGCACCATTACTCTACTTTGTATTGAATGCTTTTTTCTTTCTTTTTCTTTCGGTGTGAAACACATTCAGCAGGATTCCTCTACAGTCAACCACCCCAGAAGCTTGGAACTGGTAAGTTATAAGAACTTCATCTTCCACTTGAAGAAAAGAGGTTTAAAATGCATTGGAGAGTTCAGAGAAACCTCAGTACTTGAGGCGGTGCAAGGTGATGATGAAACCCAATTCTGAATAGCAGACTATCCCAATTTAGTTAGTTTAGGTGTAACAGAGATGAGCTGCTGTGTCCCTCAGCTTTACCCATGAAGTCCATAGGTACCATGGTCTGAAATGGGCAAGTTTGTGACACAATATCACAAGGATATTCACTTTCAAGAGATCTTGTAAAATGTTACATCTCAATAGTGAGCACTGTGAAGCCATGAAATGAACAGCACAACTCTTACATGGCTGTACAGTGTGGGTTTTGGAATGTAGAATACCTGGTCAGGTACCACTTGCCAAAGGAAAGGATCCATGTAATGAAGGTGTGGAGGACAGATCCCTGGAACAAAAGAAAGCATTAATACAGACAAGCCCAGTCTTAGAGTTGCACTGAAATGTGAAGAACAGCCACAGGTGTAAAGTAAAACTCAAATAAGCAGGAACTGCAATATGATGTAAATAATGGGAGATGACTATGTTAGGCATGATCCACATGCCCGATTGCAAGATTTCCTCAAGTGGTCAAAGAAGACAAGAAGCAAGAGAAAAGGCAAAGTGCTAAATTTGATGAGAAGTTACTCTAAACAAATTCCTGTGGGAAGGGGACAATGATAAACATGCCGACTGAATTAAACAACAAATCAAACTGTTCAGTGTAGAAGGGGATGGATCTCTAGATGAAGAAAACTGTCAAAGGATGAAAAGTCAAGAATGGGAATTACAAAAGAAAGCATTGGAGGCATTATAGCAATGAAAGGCATGCACCAAACATAAGAGTCTATCCAGATTGGGATGAGGATAGATATCAGAGACAGAATGAAGGGAAATAGGCAAAAATGAGGAGTTATTCTCATGTACTGTTGATGTTTACAGGAAAAAGGTTTGCATTTGTTCCAAAATTTGTGCAAAGCTACAATAGGGCTATCTCCACTAGCCAACCGTAATTTAGTGATGAAAACTAGAGGGGAAAGGAATTAGTCATCACATCACCACTTACTGCCAAACTTTGGGTTTTTTTGGTTTTTTTTACTAAGAATAGTGTGATTGACCATTATATTATAATACCCCCATGGCTGAAAGGATAAACATGTTTGGTAAAATAGGAATTCAAAACTGAAAGCCTTAGATTGTGAGCCAAGTGTCCCAACCAAACAGGTGGGATAAGCCAAAAGGAGAAAGAATTATGTTTTAAGGTAAAGTTGAAACATATACAAAAAGAATAAGGATTGAATGGAGGTAAAGTAAGAGAACAGCAGACCACATCAACATCTCAGACCAGAAGAGTAGGCTGTCTGAAATGGCAATGAATACAGAAGGAATGAATTAACGTGGCAAAGCAGGTGAAGCAAAGATTCTACAGTAATGGAATAGATGAAAGGTACGAGACAAGGCTGCCTTACAACTTGAAATCAAGAAGACCGAAAACCCCCAGTCAAAAACCCATGTAAGAAACTTACAGATATCTGTCACAATAGACTGAGCATATACAAATCTCCAACATTTGGACCATATGTAAAAGATTTTCTATTTTCATTGATATACCTTCATGGAAGTAAAACGTATGGCTTGAGATAAATAGCAAACTACTCAACAGGAAAAATCCAGAATTCTTGCTAAGGACCAAGCATGCCAAGCATGAAGATGGGGGATATGAACTGTGGGATGTAGAACTAGTAACCGTGGTTAACAAAGGAGAGTGGGGAACAAGGGAAAGGGTACAAAATGAAATAACTGGAGTTGCTGCATTCAAGGAAACCAAAAAAATGAGCTATCATAAAACCCTGGATGAAGTGACAAGGATTAAGGAAACCACCCAATGAAGCAATAAGACAGGAAATAAACATATAGGAATTTATGTGAAAAATCTTGACTGAAGGCATCAAAAATCAAAACCTGAGGATGATGCACTGGAGATCAAAAGAGTGGTAATTTGCAATGTGAGGAAAATGCAACTGAGTGCAAAGCCACCAGAAAATAAGAGGATCAAGGGAACACTTTGTTTGATACATCTTGTTGGAGCAGGAAAGATGATTCATCACAAGACGTAAAACACCAGGAACATCGCATGTAATTAAATAAATGTGGTGCATGTGGCCCCAATAGAGGAGATCCAACATACGAAAACAGATGGATCTCGACCAGGTGCCACCTTGGTGATTGATATATACCACAACTGTTGAATTTTTTAAATTGATCATCACCAGAAAATGTCTGATTAGAAGTAGGTCATTATCCAAAGCCCAATGGATAACTAGAAGCTTGAAGATATTGATATATAAAGACTGCTCATCAACAGACCAATAACCTGAAGTTTCCTGGTGATTGACCCATGCATCTCAACACAGAAGGAATTCATCTGTAAACAGAAGTATACATGGACAAGGAGGATGAATTGGGATGCCCACTAATGTAATGCAGTCTTGTCCAACCACCAAGGCAGATCATCCACTAAGAAAAGGAAGTGTGATAGGAAAAGCCAAGGAGTTCTGAGCAAAATTCCATTGATCAGGCAGAGCCATTGTAAGGAACACATATGTGCATGACATAGGTGGACTAATGGTGTCATGGAGGACCACATCCCCAAAAGCAAAGGAGCCTTGCAAGCAGAAAGTGAGGTGAACTAACAATTCCATAGAACAAAGTCAGAGAGAAGGTTTGAGCCCAATGTGAATGTTTAAAAAAACACCCAAATGGACAAGGAATTGTGAAGGATGGAGGCAGGACTTCTACACTTTGATTAACCAGCCTCTCCAAGCAGCTACATGAAAGAGCTGAAGAGTATGACTGACCGACTCCAGTTCAGAATGGACCTGAAGAACACAATCATCCACATAATAATGGAAATGCAGTCCTAGAAGAAGATGAAGAGCAAAATCCCTGACCATCTGGCAGAAAATAAAAGGTGCAGAAGCAAACCTAAATGGTAAGGCATAAAACTGGTACACCACCCAGCAATGGACAAATCGAAGATACGGACTCTGCGAATACATACTGATAAGCCTCCCACTGGGTTGCTTGCACCTGAGGCAGGAGACACGAAATGGTGAGATTAACTTTGGAATTCATGTTTGAAGAGTTGACAAAAATGTGACTACAACAAGGTAGAATTAAGGTAATTCTAAAGAAAACTTGGTAGTTCATAAAATATAACCACTTTGTTAAGAAACTGCATCCCAAACCAAAATCAGGTCAGAAAAGAAACACATACATGCACAAGCACTGCCAAGTGAGGAGTGATAGTTCCATAGCAACTCCTAGAGGATCACTTGCATCATATGAGTATACTGTGTTCCTACTGATAGAGATGTGATGCATAATAATTTACATAAGAGAGACATTGAAATCTGGGAGTGGAAGGCTTGTGGCGTGCATAAAGCAAATGTTCCCATATAGAAGGCAGAGATGAATTAGAATAGTTACTCTTGTGAAAAGAGAAAAGTACTATATTCGAATTACCCTTTTTTCTTTCTAGAATGACTTCAAGTTGTAACATAAAACTAAGTGTTTATTCTAAATAGCATCAAACTTGAAACAGTATACATCTGTTTATATTTAAATTCTATTGTTTCATTGTCCTTTCAACTGTATATAAATCAATATTCCTGCCATAAAATTACAAAATTAAGTGGTGAATGAGGTGCTCAAGTTACCCTATCAAATTACACAATGCATAGACAACTTGGGAGATGTTTGTGAGTATCCTTCATGAAAATTCGTTATTATTCTTTATTTTAAGTAATATAACGTAAGTTTCTGATTTTTTATATTTTAGTTACTTTTCTAATAATAAACAAAGAATACACCTGAAAAACAAGTAATAGTGTATTTACATGGGTCTTTTTTTTCTGTCAACTCTTCATGACATTTAACCTTACTTTCTCATACTAATGGCATAATTTTTACACAATCTTTTTCTTGCAATTGATTGTCCAGGACACTTAATCCTACTTTTTTATATTAACAGTAATAATCCACTAAATAATTATTTATTCAAATAAAGCACAAAAGAACACAGATTAATAACAGTTAAAAAATCAGATAATGTGCTATGAATACCAAACGTTTTCTGGCTTTCTAACTGTGTAACAAGAGCCATTAAATAAATATTGAACTAATACTGCCAATGTACTTCACATGGCAATAAAATTTGAACTGGAAACAAAATAGACAATTTTCTGCAATATAATGTCATTTGATGCATTAAAACGTTGGTTTTCTATTGGTTATAAAACATCAGACAAAACTATTGTCAGGTGGGTGTGACAAGTGGGATCAGCTATCAAATGTCACTGTGAAAATAAATAAAAAGATGGTTGAGAATGATGAACATATTTCAATGATGAGACTGGTTCCCTGTGAAAAAAGTTGTTAAAATAAGATAAACTATAGTTGGGCTAGCCAGAAATGTTGGATCTGGAATTGGAAATCAGTAAAATGGAAGTTAATGATTCACCAGTACAAAGACATTGATCATTGAATGGGTAGCCTTTCAAAGAGCTACTGCAAAAGGTAAAGTGGAGAAGCTAAGAAACTAGAGAAAAAGGGGTATATGAAAATGTTGACCCAGCCAGGAATGGAATAAGTTTAGTGTTGAACAAGTTGAGAATGAAGTTAAGAAACTGTAGAAAAGTCAATAAAACAAGAACAAGTACTACACAAGCTGGAGAGGTAAGCTCTCACTGTGGAAATACAGCCCCAGTAACAATGTCTATGTTACTTTACTGACAGCATGAAAATAATTTAACAAGGAAAGGCTTATGTATTTAAAATGTAAATGATTGTTTTGATTATTACACTTAAAATATATTTCATCCAAGAATATGTTTTTTAACTGGTTAACAAAATATAAATATAAAAACAGTTTTGCACATACAGCTAGTTCTGGAATACTATTCATGTTTCACATAACAACTCTGAAAGAGGTTGAAGGAAATTCTCATCAATTGTAAGATTCTAATTTTTAATGGTGTCCTCTTACTGATTAATGTTCTCTTTGTTTTATCAGGAAACAATGAAAAAATGATATTTAACACTAACACTTGTCATTTTTTTCCTTTCATTGCTTTCAAATTCAATTTGAAATGTAAAATTTGATGTTAAATATTGTCCTTTTAGTGTTCCATAACATGATTTAAAATGTAAGTTTAATAATAAGTATTGTCCTTTCATTGTCTCCCTAATGGAATGTAAAAAATGTCAGTTTGTAATACACTTCATATAATTTGTTTTGGTATGCTCAACCATAATGTGGTATAGCAATAAAGAATCACAGCAAAAAAGTTTTATAAGTTAACAGTGACAATGAAAGCTTGTCTTAATACAGCTTGGCATAACAGGCTTTTTCAGCAACACTAAACTTCATATGGCCGAGTGAAAAATATCTTGGATAAACATTTCTCTTCTTATCACATACAACATCTTAATACAGTTAACTAATAAAAAAAGTAAAGCAAATTTTAAAAAAAAATTAGGACTGCAACTGGGTCAGAATTTGTTCATTTTCTCTCTAGAAATATGTCACCAAAGCAAGCTTCCATTACTTTGTTTCCATCTTTACGCAAATTTCTACTGAATGGGAAAGAATACTGACTTATATGGCTGAAAAGATCAGAAAAAGATATTTCATTATGTGTTTAGATCACCAGCAGATATGAGCATACTTACATGTGTGTAGGATGTCACAAATGAGAAACAATTCTTTGTTCATTCAGCATACATATACACTTTTTTATTAAATTCAAAATTTCATACTAATTGAACATACTTCAACTCTACCATTAGAAATCTAGAGGACAGACCCCATTTGCAAGATGAGGGCACATTAGCTATGCAATATGTATTCATGTATACACTTCAACTCTCCATCAGATTCGATGGAACATACTCCACCTGTGGAATGTCATTTGGTTTTGTATAATGTACTCACTTCAACTCTACCATTAGACTCTAGAGTATATACTCCAGCTACAGGAGGAGAGCACTAAAGTTACATAATATTTGTCTACACATGATAATACACACATCAACTCTAATGAACAGACTAGTTGTAGAAAGAGGATATAATTGTATAAAGTGTGCTCACCTAAATGCTACTAAACAAACTCATACAGCAGGAGAATAGCACAAGTGACATGAGTGCTGTATACAAGAAGGATCTTATATTACACTGACAACATTATTATCACTCCACTTCTTACCATATTGTTATTCTTTTGTATTGCTTCAGTGGTTGAGTCTGACCAGGCAGGATTCTCCACAGTACACTACCCCAGCAGCTATAAAATGGTAACTTTACAAAACGGAAGACCTGGATAAAGTGATTGGATCCTTACTAGTATTTCAGTTTGGTATTTTACTGGAGAC
The DNA here is from genome assembly GCF_004210375.1 of Tachypleus tridentatus. NCBI lineage: Eukaryota > Metazoa > Arthropoda > Merostomata > Xiphosura > Limulidae > Tachypleus > Tachypleus tridentatus. The sequence continues at coordinate 145,948,575 of NC_134830.1, forward strand.
AGTGCAACAGGGGAACTATTTTTAAAAGCCAACAAGTGAAAGAAAAAGTGCTGGCTTTTTCTGTGATAGTCCAAGAAATTTAGAGCATAAATAAGTGAGAAAAAACAAGCAAAAGAAGAGTGAAATAAAGAGCAAGAAGCCAATGGCTTGAAAGGGTCATGCATACAAGTATACCATACTTTACTGGCTTGAAAGGGTCATGCATACAAGTATACCATACTTAACTGGCTTGAAAGGGTCATGCATACAAGTATACCATACTTAACTGGCTTGAAATGGTCATGCATACAAGTATACCATACTTAACTGGCTTGAAATGGTCATGCATACAAGTATACCATACTTAACTGGCTTGAAAGGGTCATGCATACAAGTATACCATACTTTACTGGCTTGAAAGGGTCATGCATACAAGTATACCATACTTTACTGGCTTGAAAGGGTCATGCATACAAGTATACAATACTTTACTGAGGTCCCAATCAAGTATAGGAGTGTGATGAGGGTGTCTGTGAATAAACTGAAACAAGAGAGAAAGGGCAGGGGCAGAAAATACCCTGTGGTACCAGGAAACATGTATTGTGGTGAATAACACTGTTCAATAGCTAGTAATAATTAAAACTGATAAAACCATAGTTGATCACAAGACAGCAGTCTTATCTTCCGGGGGAGCACAAAAAGACAAGAGTAAAAACACTGAGGGAGGGGGATGTGAGCTCTGTCTATGGCATGTTTGTTTAAGAAATCTGATCCACATGTTCAAGATAGTGAAGATAGATGGGAGCAGAAGAAGGATGAAATGAGATTGGTTAAGACTGTAAGGGGGAAAATAAGAGAAACAGAGAGAAAGCTAATAGAAAAAAGTTTATATATATGATGAGAACTTGAAAATTAATCTGAAATTAATTTGAGGGCATTGATAATGAATTATGCATTAAAATTGATTTTCCAAAAAGGAAAGCTTTGTTATGTATAGGAGACAAGAGCATATGGTTAGTTTGGGTACAATTGGTAGCTTAGGTGGATTTCTGAGTTTAAAAGTTAAAAAAGTGTTGATAGTTTTTTCTGATAAATGTTGAGGACACCATTACATTTTAGGATATGCAAAAATGAAATTTGAGAATGTAGATTAAAATAAATGAAGTATGGCTTATAAGCTCTGTTTATTAATAGGCCTATTACAATATTTCTTTTATACAGCATAACAAGAGAGATAATGCTGTTGAAATGTGAATAATTCTGTATATATACATATAATAGACTCCATCAATGTTATGATTACCGAAAAAGTCTAAAAAATATGTTATTATGCTTCATGAACTTGCATGTCAGTTTAATAGTAAGATGTTATAAGTGCAGATATTCTAAAAAGTTTGAACAGTGATCTTCATTATGGAAAAATAAAAGTGTCATCCACATATGAAGACCATAAGGCCTCCTATGCTGACAAACACAAATGCCACCTGAAAGTCAGGGACAAGAAATATACAGCAATTTCCATTAAAATGCATAAAAAAGTTGAGTAACTCCTGTATTTCCTCTATACATTAATACAGAACATAAAATGAACATTTAATTTTTAGCTGAAAAAAATATGAAAATTAATTGATTTAGCACAATGAATAAAACTGCTGTCAATGTTTCTAAGGTGTTACTACATATATTCAATATGTGTTAAATCTACCTGTATCAAATCAAGAAATATACACAGATGGTATCTACAAAATTATTTCATAAGAAGAAATTCTGAGTGTAAGTCAACAGACACTAATGATTTATAATAATGTCTTAATTAATCAAGAAAAGAAGACAAGAAAAAGAGAAAAGTTATATATGCCTTACAGAGCAGACAAATCGGTTTCAATTAGAATACAATCAATATGATGGATGATCATTTATGAAGATTAATTACCTAACATGAAAATAGTAAAATGTAATTCTACAAGAACACCTCATGGTTTCTGTGCTTTCAATTTGTTGTGTTTATGATATAAGACTATAACTGTTTAAAATGTTGGAAGAAAAACAACATACTAAACAAGTTATTGATTTTTTCACTTTATCCATGAATTTAATATGCTACGCCTTTAATTAATTTAAAATTTTAAGAACAAATAACCACATAGTCACAACAATTAGTTGCACAGATTTTTTGTACAAATTGTTCTACATTTTTAATCAAATACAAATAACTGCAATGTTGAAACGTGATTTCTTATAATTTCTGCAGTGACAAAAAGGTTTCAAATTTTCACATTCTGAGTTTCTTGTACAGGTGCGTGTAGGTATATACAAGATGTTAGAGTTTTTCTAAATCATCATCCATACAGCTAATATAGTGTGATGTTGGCTTTAAAATACAAAAACAGAGTATTATCCACCCCCTGATACAATCAGTGTCAAATTCTCACATAATGCTGGTTGAAATTTAATAAAAATGTCAAGAGATTGGTTTTCACAATATACTGTGAAGTAAACATTGCACTATTACAAGAAAACTCCTATCCTGTAAGAGTAGACAAAACAAAAAATACCCTCACTGAGAGAGATGTGAGATATGTAAAACTCGATATCTGAAAAGTCAATGTCGTACACTTATAAAATTAAAAAAAAAGAAAAAAGAGTACAGTCTCATGTAAACTGCAGAAATGTGGCTTTTGTGGAATATTAGCAGCAAGAAAGTCTTTACTGCAAAAAGAGACTAGCAGTAGTACAAAGTACTTAGGACAGAGAAGTTTGAATTTGAATTGTTTGATTACAACTGCTGTGTATATATTTGATAAAAACTCAATGAAATGTTGCAGAAGGACAACCACATGTCAACAGTCAATCATACATGAAGCACAATACCTACAAATGGTGTTGACCTTCTCCACAAAATTGATGGAACCATAGATCAGTATACATTCAACAGTATATCAGTCCACCATGTTGTACCCTACGAGACAACTAATCAGACAATATTTTAAATTGCACTCAAACTCTTCCACAATACGTGAAACGTATTAAAAAAAAAACAACTTAAGATAACTTTATCAAATGGAATAGCTTCCAAAAGGTCCAGATATTAAAACACAGAACAAATACAACAAGAGTACCAACTATACTAAAGAAAGCCTATGGACATAGATTAAAAAAAAAAAAAATTAAATTGTGCAGTGACTTTGAGAAATAAATAGATATTCAATGTACCAAAGATGTTACTGATGTCAAAGGCGTATACACTAAATATTAGCATTAAGTAAAGTTAGAGACATTATTTTTCTTCTATTTTTGTAATAATTTCATGTAATATTAACTTGCAAGAAGCACAAATTAATTTTGATGGCAAATCAATGACTATTTTGTGTGTAAAGTTCACAGTATGACAATTACGGTGGTGTTCTAATATGCTCAAATGTTACTAAAGTTTTTCAGGAAATTTGAAATCCAATCAGCAATGTGAATGATTCTGAAATCTTAAATACTTCTGAAAGTTAAAATTGCCTTTTGGAAGTAATTAAATCTTTTTAACAATTAATTTCAGCATTAAGTGTTTAGTGGTCAAATTCAATTGTAGAATTTTTGAATACTAGAACCTAATTTTTTTGAAAAATTTATGTCCAAGACCAAATAAACCCATACCCCACTACTGCAAATGGCCTGAATGATATATTAATATAAGCTGACCTGAAACTAAATGTTAAATAATCATACTACATGAAATACAACAGCTTGGTCTGAACAACCAAAAATATTAAAAATGTTTGACAAAGAAGATTTGTAGAAAAATTTGTTCTTGTTTTCCCAAATCAAACACATCCACGGCTATTACAACTTATAAAAAGTTATTTTGGGATGTTTGCAAGCAATACTTTTGTTTCAATGAATTATTAATTTTTCATATTTTTTACAATATCAAAAGCATAAGAAACAGTTTCAAAATATTTGTATTATAATAGGATATTACAATTCCTAAAAAGTATATTTATTCCAAACAACATAACTGGTTGATTAAACTCAATAGGGGTTAGACATATAGCCTAGAAATAATAAAAAACATTCTTACTAAGAAAGTTGTACAACATCAAAAGAATGGAAGCAATAATTGTCTTAAGACTGGTTAAAAGCAGTTCAAATAACAGCATAAATTACCTTTTCCTGTAATAGCTTAGAGGATGAACATGTATTAAAATCCTCTACAGTAATGTGGTCAGATTGTATACAAGCCCATGGTAACACAGTTTTAAAGGTTTCTGGACTATGCAGAGAAAATTCTGACTGAAGGAATACCTAAAACAAAGAAAGAATAAATGTTAACTTTACATTAGCAATATAAAACATGAAGTATATACAAGAATAATTCACAATTTATTTTTTTCAAATGCAAAGTATGCCTATGGTACAAACAAAAAGTTATCTTTACCACATAACATTTACATATTTTCTTGACTATTTGTCAAGACCCATTATACACAAAAGCCAAGAAAATAATGCCTTCCTATTGTTTCCTTTGACATTTCTACTCCCACCTCATTCTTAATGTTCTATATTTGCACATTTGTCAAATCTCCTTTACATCAAAATGGAATAATCATCCACATGTATAATACCTTATATAAAAACATCCAAGTACAATCAGGTCCAACCTTATGTATTTCCTACCTCTAAGTTTATGTCCCACCTAAAGAACTTTATTTGGTCCTCCTTTAGTTTTATCATATTTCTTTAGCATTACAAAAAGTATAAACATATGGTACACTTAAATATATATATTTCATTTTAAATTAATAATGTCAGTTTCAAATATATTAGCCCATATGTACCTTTAACTTAATTGTTAGTTAGAATCTCTACACTTATATGGCAATGCAACTAGAGAAAGCCGTGGTGTCTTTCACTCCAGGGAAAGAACAGTCAAAAGTATGTGAAAAATCCCATAAAACTATATTATCTTTGTAATCACTGTATCATGTGATAAGCAACATGATATATGTTGTCAAACATCAGAACAATAAAGCTATGAACTCAGAGTATATGAATTTCAAATGAAATCCCTGAAGCTCCATATATTCAAGTGGTCTATTAAGACCTAACATAAAATGATATTTCTTGTTAAAAACATTCCAAAATAAACACCTTTCTTAAAGAAATTAATGCAACTGAAGGACATTCTCTTGCCTGGCACATAAGAAGGTTAAAAAAATATTTGTAAACTTCTAATGTTGGAACATGTTAAATCAGACATTTAGCATGTCAAACAAGTTCAATCCACACAGAAGAGTGACTCAACAATCCATGTTCTAAAGAAGGCATGCATTCCAATGACAACATCACCCTGAGTGAAACTGGTTCAAGGAATGAGAGGTACTAGGCATATTCTTCTATGTAAAACTTCTACTGTCTCAAACAGTTATCACTTTGTTTCTTTATTGAGTTTCATAAAGAACTATGCAATAGCTATCTCTAACTTTGAAGTGATGGATTAGACAAAAGTCAAATAGTTAACACCACCAACAGTCAAATTTTAGGCTATTTCTGTCAGACCAAATGGTGCACAATTTTTTGTTGTTGTAACTGAAGACAGTTACAGAATGTGAAACAAAACACAGATACACAGTTGTCAAGTTAACCATCAGACCAGGTTCAGCCCAGTATATATAGTTAGACCCAAAAAGTAAGTCCAATATCACATGTTTAATTATAAAGAAGGTGTCCCAATGAGAAAAGCATTAAACAATTCAAAACATACTATGTGTTGGATGCTTTTGTTTGAGAAGATTAAAATCTTGTAAGTCAGAAGCAAAAAATAATAAAAAAATGTAGTTTACTAAAGTAAGTAATCTGGCACCAAGAAATCACCTCATAGTAATATTTATTTAAACTTACTTGATTAGATTTTGAGATGTTACAAACATAATAAAACATCCTACAATATTCTTGATATTTCTACATAGTTCTAGTGAAATAGAAACATTAAATATTTTGGTTTGTACTGTTTACCTCTAAAAATGTAAAACATAACCTACACACTTTTCTTAATATGCTTAAACTTACTTTTGGCACAGTGTCTATGTCTGGGAGTCTTTTATCTGAAAAAAATAGAATAATATTCTGTTGTTTTTTGGATCAGTAAAAATGAGAAACTTCAAACTGATTAAACATGTTTGCATCTACACACAAATAAAAAATCTATAAATAGTTCTTAATTCTCTGCTTAACGATATTGCATCTCAAACACTTTCAGGGTTTTTTTATCAATTACTAAATGTACAAAAACTTGATATATAATTTTGACAAATGTAAATATACATGAAATGATTTAAAATTACACTATTTTATAATTAGAAGGAATACACTATTTAAATCATTACACAATAACTAGTTATTAAAAGATAAGATTTTCTAAAATTGAAAATGTATTTTCAATAATACCTACCTCTCCTCACACTACAACTAGACCCAGCATGGCCAGGTGGGTTAAGTTGTTCGCCTCATAACCTGAGGGTCATGAGTTTGAATCCACGTTGCACCAAATATGCTCGCCCTTTCAGCTGAGGGGGCATTATAATGTAACGGTCAATCCCACTATTCATTAGTAAAAGAGTAGCCCAAGAGTTGGTGGTGGGTGGTGATGACTAGCTGCCTTCCCTCTAGTCTTACACTGCTAAATTAGGGATGGCTAGTGCAGATAGCCCTCAGGTAGTTTTGCACAAAATTCAAAAACAACAACACTACAACTATTATTCTAATGCAATGGTTTCCATCCTATGCACATCTAAGCAATGATCTGATTTTTTTTCTTATTTGCTTCAATTTGTTTATTTTCTTAACTACCTGTAGAGATATCTGTCTCGTGACACTCTCCACTTATGTCAACATACCACCCTCTGTCCTGGTACTGTAATATAGGCACTTCATTCAGATAATGTTATCACTTTTTTGAATGAACTCAATCTGCAGTCTCTAACACTGGCTCTTAGAGGAGAGGAGGGGCAGGAGAGCATAAAAGGAGCTAAATATTATGTAAATACATTTTTGATTTTAGAAAATATAAAGTTCCAAAATATACTTATCTGCACTCACAATATAGCTAGAACCCTTTTTTGAAAAGGTTGGAAAACAGGTGAGGGCATTATCCATACAAAAGGCATCTGCACAGATCATGATTGTGCCAAAGAATATTAGCACCCTTGTACATTACACCCAGAACAGGTATCCTTTTCACCCAGAACTTAATTCATGTACTGTGGGTGGAATTTTATATGATTTGTCATCTGTTCACCAGATAGCCAGGGTTCCTTTAGTCAGGATTGAATTATAGGGCCATGGTCCCTATATCCTACATTAGTGGTTAAAGCATTTGGATAACAATATACATCTATACTTGTGAGTGGATACCGACCTATAGTGAGAATGATGCGTTCCAAGCCACCAGAATCACGACAAGAGGGTAAGAAATCCAGAAGGCAACATTCAAACTTGCAATGATAGTATCCTGTATGCCATAATCAACCTGAGGAAACAGAACTCATCTGATCTGGAATTATAAACACACACTGTCACTCCACAGCCAAGTGAGAAAATAAAATTCTATTTGTCTATTATGGGAAGAATATGAAACAAATAGCACTGCTTAACCAAGGACCTGGGATACGACCACTTTGCATTTGGAATAGCAAAGAGACAATTGACCCTCTTTCATGAATAATGTACTGAACTAATATTAATCAAAAAGAAGGGACACGCTTAACACAACTGATTAGCTGAGCATCAAATCTCAAATGATATTATGATTTGGCTCCCACATAGAATGGTACCTCTCCTATAAGTATCTAGGAAAGAAAATTCATGGTCTTAGGTTGAAGGAGCCTCAAAATTCATCCTCTTTTCTAAGAGTTGAGAAAATTCACTCTAATAAAACTCTGAAGGAATAATCTCTGTCCACCATCCTACTTACTGGTAACTACGTGTGGTAAAGATTCACTAGCTCTCCCAGTAGAATTTGAGGGGTCATGCACATTGGGGAGTCCTGAGAAACAGTGCTCTGGAAACAATGCAATAAGTGAACCAAGTTCCTGAAATATTTAAAAGCAAACAGATCCTAATATTATTCAATTCAAAGATTGGTAGGGATGGGCAGGATCTCCATATGCTTAACTTGTGATAGTTCATGAATGGAAGTCCACTTTGGTACAGTAATACCACATGGTCAGCCTCTAGGTGGTCTTATGGAACACCTCATTTCTACAGAACCCACTGCAACCTAGATAAAGGATACTGAGTTAGTTATTGATAGTGCAGAATTGGTTTGATAAAGCACACCTGCCTGGGTAACACTCTCTATGGAGTGGGATCCTGTAAAAAAGGTAAGAGACCCTGGAAAGTAAAGAAGAGAGAACATTATCAATAAAAATACTCACCTGTCCTTATAATATAGTGGACATGGCTAAAATAGTTACAGGGGTAGTCAAAAACCCTCAGGGAAGATACTGCCAAATAATGCAAGACACAAGTGCTGGGACAGGTTCAGATACCAGCCTGCACAATGTCTTGCAAAAGACAATTCAATCCAACTGCCACCAACAAACAATGTGAAACATCTTACGAGATGTAACTCACAAAAGTCTCCTGGCCTTCAAAGATAGCCCATTATAAGCAATGTAGATAACTTTTCATACCTACCTCATCAAGGTAACCTGGGATAAATCCCAGGAAAGTGAAGGATCTCAATGAATAAAAAGTCATTGTCCATTACCTCTAAAGTGGTTAGTGTGAGCCACATAGCACTTCATGGTTTTAACTGGACAGAGCAAACAATCAGGATCCAACCTGATATCACAGTGAGAAATAGAAATCTGATGAATTGGTGAGAAGAATTTAACCCCTTCCCTGGTTGCCAGTGTGTTAGACGAGAATGACCTGTCTGGGCATAGAAAGATGTAGATGGAATGATAAAACATTCTGTGCACATATAACACAAACAATTCCAACCAGTAATGTTCAAAGGCCAGCATTGACAAAAAAAAACCTTTAAGGAAAAGGTGATCACAGTACATGAGACTAAAGGATAAAACAGATATTAAGAAAGAGCATGCAATACCACCTTAATATCCCATTTACGTATCGAAAATGGTCTTTTAGTCTTCTTGAGAAGACTGGAGAGCACTGAAGACTCAAGTAAATTCCATCTTTTCAAGTATGTACAGGTAGTTGATAAAGCTGCCTTACATAACGTGATTATAGAAGAAGCTAAACCCTTGTCAAAGAGCCAGGTCAAAAAATGGTCAAACAGGGATTGGAGGATAGGTCATTTAGCCCTATTGCCACAGGTATCTGTTACTGTGCATGACACAAAGTTTAAGTGTCTTACTTTAAAAATGTTATTAAACTACTTTTTGTTTATGTTATATCAATTAGAACAGAACAAAATCTTAACAAATAATTCATATTTTAAAAATATATAAGTTTTAAGTTCTTAATTCTACAAGGCAATCTTTTAAAAAATCCTAAATTTCTCCTAGTGACACGACACATTTTCTCTTAGCATGTCATCTTCCCTATTTTATCCATCATGCCTCGAAAAATTATGAAATATTAAATGTAAAATCATCATTGCTCAGACAAAATCATTTACTATAGTCTTCAGTTTTGTTTGGTTACAGAAATATTGAATAGAAAATCAGACCATTCCTGCCACACCTACCTGTTACATCCTCTATTTCATAATTTGTTAACAGTTCTCTCTTATGTTTAATTATAATTTACTTATAACCAATAGAAAGTCAAGGATTTTATCTATCAAATTATTTATTGTGTAACATTATGTCCTGAACAGTTAAATGTCAGTTTCACTCAAAGTACCATCATTATTCTTGTGGGAAGTTGATGACTAACTTGGATGAACTTGTAACAACTTTTATCACACAGTTAGAAAGCCACAAAAATTTTCAAAGATAAGGGAATGTGTCTATTTTTTGCCTATTATTAGGGTAAATGGTTTGATGTATTATTTAATTCAATAAAAATTATTCAGTGCATTACTACCATTAGTATAAAAATTAGGGTCAACTGTCTAAGATAATTGAGAGCAACAAAAAAGAAGATAGGTCAAGTATTTTATTTCTTGTTTTTCATGTTTATTCTTTATATATATATATATATATATATATATACACACACACACACACACATATATATATAAAGTAACTAAAATGTAAAAATATGGATCTTTTTAAGGTTAATTATGATTAGATTAAATAAAACAGATAATAATAATAAACATGTTTTGAGGCACACACATGAACAAATGTAGTAGCTTGTGAAAAATGTAATTTTATAGTGTAATGTGCATATGCCCCACATGATTTACAACTTCTAATGAAGCAGATAGTAGTCAGACACTGTTCAAAGGGCAATAAAACAATAACATTTAATTATAGATAGATATATACTGTTATGAACTTAGAGCTACTTTGGGTAAATTAATATGGTTTCATATTAAAATTTGAAGTCCTTCTAGAAAGAAAAATGGATAATTTAGATTTATTTCAATTTATGCTTTTGATGGTTATGAGGTAAGTCAAATTATCTGCTTCTGTTTTGAGATAGGGTAGAGAAATTAACAGGTAAACTGAGTTTTATTGAAAAAAGTTTGAAATGTATTCAGGAGGTTTTAAGGATTACACAAAGTAAATTTGAGGTTTTTTAATATAAGTAAAAGTATTTTTAATCTCAGCATGAAAATCACTTTGCACACAGACTATTTAAAATAAATACACTATACATTCATGAACAAGTTTTTATTTTAGTTTATTAAAAATACTTCAATAAAAATATTTTTGTATGTGAAAGAGTAGGTAATGGTAACTGAAAGATGGTCAAATTTCAAAGTTTGAAGTATTAAATCTAAAAAGACTTGAAAGAAGTACTAAGAGGTCATGTGGTCAGTCACATAGACTGAACTCATAATAAAAAAAGTTAATAAGAAAGGATGTGGTTCACAAGAAATAGGGGCAAGGTAACTTCTCACACCTGAGAAACAAAATCCCAAAAACATAATGGAAGGCCTAAGAGCCTCCTCAGATAGGGCATGGAAAGGCACAGTAAAATCAGAAGATGAAAAATAAGTGATCTAAGTCCTTATCTGCCTGGACAGGCACAGCATGTTTGGGAGGAAGTGGTGCAAAGTTCTGGTGATAGAGATTTACCCATGTAACATTCAATTGATTTCCTAGCAAATGCCAATAAATCTTCCAAACCTGTGACAAAGTGCAAGTTGCAGGTATGACCCACAATGTAATATGACTTCACAATTCATAAGTAGGAAGAGTCAACTGAAAGTATAAATAACAATACAACTGCAATAAAGTGGGTTTAAATTAAGATGAAGAAACAATCTGAAGAAACTTGGAAGTAATATAAATGAAAACCAGTTTGCAAAAATATTAAATACAAATGTGAAAATTGAAACAAATGAAGTAAGTGGTCCAAACAGAAGTGCTGCCAAATACAAAGTGATGGTTTAGTAGAGATATTTAGATGGAGTTACATGAATATGTCATGCTGCCATTGGTGGAGAAGTGATGCATGATAATTTATATGAGATGTGTTGGAATCATCTGATTCTAATGGGTAGGTAGGAGACTTGTGACATGTGTAAAGAAACAGTAAACATTTAAAAAGTAACACTGAATGAGAATAGCTAATCTTGTGAAAAGATAGAAGTACTGTATTGGGATTAGGAATCAGGTTCAACAATTTGTCTCTCACCATGATCACATAACAATGTCAGTTCTCATTTCATTTTTCACACTTTTTGATAACTTCAATCATTTCAAATTCAAAGAAGCTTCAAAGTACACTGTTTGTAGTCAATACACTTATTAAGATTAAACTATCAACAATACTACACAATATCATTGTCAACGTTACTATAAATAATCAGAATTGGGCTAAATGTGAAACACTATTACAATTGATAATTTGTGATTGTGGCAGGTTGCAGACCAGGGGTTCCCAACCGACGGGTCGCAAAGCCTTGGCAGGGAGTGTCGCGAAGCTTTGGCAGGGGAGTCGCGTAGCCTTGTTAGAAGTAGCTTGGGATAACATTTTATTTCATCAATTACATTTTCATGCTCTTACATTTTTTTTTGTTTCGGTGCAAAGCAAAACGTGTGCTACGTTAGTTCAATGTCATTAGGTGATATTATGGGTGTATGTATGCGTGCCTGTGTGAATGTGTATGTGTCTGCAACTGTATGTATGTGTGTACTAGTGAGTAGCGAGTATGTGAGTGCACGCGCATGTACGTATGCTCGTGTGTATGTTTAGCTGTGATTAAGTGTGTGTGTGCTCGCTGTTGATACGTGAGTCACATGTCCGTTGCTGATTGGTGGATGACGAATCGCGCGACTGGCCACGCTCCCTTCCCTCCCAATACTTACCCCATCATTACTCTACCTGCACCCCCCACAAGTAGTCAGTGTAAGATCTACAGTTGCCAAAGCGTTCATTATTCAACATTTTTATTTTATTTTAACAAGGAGATAAGTAAGCAGTAGAGGTGAGTTGTGTCCATGGCTAAACGGCGCAGATACTCAGAATGCTACCTCAACATTGGCTTCACCACTGTGCTCACCAACGACGGCATCGAGAAACCACAGTGTGTTTTGTACCATGCTGTCCTGAGTGCAGAGTCAATGAAACCATCAAAACTCAAGCGTCATCTCGAGATGAAACATCCAAAACACGCAAAGAAGGGTTTGGATTTCTTCAAATGGCATGAACGGTGTCTTAAAAGCCAAAGAATCGATAGAAGTGGGTCGTTTCAGCAGCAGAGTGCAGCCGTAGTGGTAGCTTCATATGAGATTGCATTCAAAATTGCTAAACAAAAAAAGCCTCACACGATTGGAGAAACACTTCTTAAACCCTGCATGATGAAAGCAGTAAATCTTATTCTTGGAGAAGCCAGTGCAAAGAAGATGCAGCAAATATCCCTGTCAAATAATACTATACAGAGGCGCATTTCTAAAATGTCTATGGATGTGAAGGAACAGGTTTTGACTGAAATCAAGGGTTCCCCTTTGTTCTCCTTTCAGCTCGACGAGTCAACAGATGTAAGTTCATGTTCTCAGTTGCTTGTCTTCGTGAGATACATTAATTCAGGTGACATCAAAGACGAATTCTTATTCTGCAGTGCACTTGAAACCACAACAAAAGCTGATGATGTCATGGAAAAAGTTTCAACTTTTTTTCAAGACGAAAATCTTCAATGGGAAAAGTGTGTGGGGTTTGTACGGATGGGGCACCGGCTATGCTGGGATCGAAATCAGGATTCCAGTCGAGAGTGAAGAAGCTAGCACCTCAAGCAAAGGGCATCCACTGCATGATTCACCGATATGCTCTCGCCAGTAAGACTCTCCCTGCCTCTCTGCAGGAAGTGCTTGAATCTGTAATCAAAATTGTAAATTATGTGAAGACTCAAGCACTCAACACTCGCCTATTCAGAGAACTATGCAAAGACATGAATGCTGACCACGAAGTCCTTCTCTTCTACACAGCAGTACATTGGTTGTCGAAAGGAAACGTTATTAATCGTGTCTTTGAAATAAAAGATGAAATAAAGCTATTCCTGGAGACTCAAGAAAGGAAAGATCTTGTAGCTCACTTCAAAGATGAAGCATGGAATAAAAGGGTTGCGTGCTTAGCCGACATTTTGACCAGCTGAACAAGCTCAATTTGAAGCTTCAAGGAAGGGAAACACATGTTCTCCTTTTCAAGATAGTCTTGGGCCTTTGTTTCCAAACTGCAGAACTGGCATCAGAAAACCAATCTTGGAAACATCGCTATGTTTGAAAAACTTTGTGGAGTGACGGACGAGTCTCATATCCAACTGGATCAGTTCCTCAAGGATGAGATTACCGAACATCTTCAGTCTCTAGAAAAGGAAGTCGGCGTTACTTCCTGAGCTATCACAGGAACATGAGGCCCTGGTAAGGAACCCATTTTGTACTGAACTTGATGTATCCAGCATCCCAGATGATATCCAAGATGAATTTCTGGATCTAAGGAACGACTCTTCAGCTCGTGATCTCTTCAAGGTGTAATCCGTGACTCAGTTCTGGTGCGCTATGTATCAGTCATACTCCAAAGTCAGCACCATAGCTTTACGTGTCCTTGTTCCATTTGCTTCTACTTACTTGTGTGAGGCAGGATTTTCCACTCTTGTCAATATAAAACAAAGAATAGGAACAGATTGGATATTGGAGATGACATGAGACTGGCTCTAACAAACGCTTCGCCACGAATTTCAAAGCTTGCTGCTGAAATGCAACCATCAGGCATCTCGTTAGCTGGGTTGGATAGCTGTTCAAACCTATGTTAATATTATTTTGAGAAATATATGTTCTTTTTGTGAATTCAGGTTGGACCAATGTGATTTAATTTGCTAATAAATAATTACAGAATTTTTAAATATTTTTTTAGATGTTTCTTTCCCTCTCCTTCACAGAAAATAAAATAAAAATTAAGCTGCTGATAGTAAGCCCTAAGTAGGAGGTCACATGGGTTTCAAACTTTTAGGTAAGGGGTCATGAGTGCCAAAGGTTGGGAACCCTGTTGTAGACCATGCTTGGCTCAGAAACTGAAACAGAAAAAACTTTAAAAAAAAGATTTTGCTGAAAGTAAATATAAAGTAAGGAAATCACATTTTGCATATGTCTATCATTTTTTCAAATCTAAAGAATATAGAGAATAAAAGAGAAATACTCTATCATTTTTCTGTCTTAAATTTTGTTTGGATATTCAAAGATTTAGGTATTTCCTTCTTTGCATAGTAATACAATTTGAGTACACATTTTCATCAGAGGTTTTAGTTGCTTTCTTCTTGTTTCAGACACTGAAAATAGCTCACAATAACCTATACATTAAAGTAAATAACACTAACCTTGCCACCTAGCAGCAGGAAGTAACTTCAGATCACTTCTAGCTTATTCAGTACTTGAAATGGAAGATCTAGTTGTTTGTTTCAAATGTTGACGGTATCTCTGATATAGAAAATTAGGTTAAAACACTTAAGAGTTTTCTTATTATAAAAAAATATGTTGACTACATTTCTAGATTCATGTAAGAAAATTTATTAAAAACCATTTAAGCTTTTCTAAAAACAACTCACTTGGTTGTAACCTTAATGTCATACAACAAACTTTATAATATACATGTATTACTAATAATACAAACAGTTGACATGCACTTTTAACTCCTTCAACATGGGCTCGGTTAATCTCACCAACCATGACATCTTTGTACTTGCTAAAAGTCTCTTGAAGTATTTTTAATAAACTAAAACAAAGATTTGTTCATGAATATACTAAATATTTGTTTGGAATAGTCTGTGTGCAAAGTAATTTTGATATTAAGATTAAAAATACTTTTCCTTATCTCAAAATTTCAAATTTCCTTTCTGTGAGCTCTAAAACCTCATAAATACACTTCACGTGTTTTCAGTAAAACTTTATATTCAATATGTTATTTTCTCAATCCTATCTCAAAATGAAATCAGTTAATTTAAATGACCTTGTAACAACCAAAAATGAATCAAAATAAACATACATTACCCATTTCTTCTTTCTAGAATATCTTCATATTGTAACATGAAACTATATTTTTTTATCCTAAGTAGCTTTAAGGTCATAATAGTATACACCTACTTCTAATTAAAATTTATTGTTTCATTTCCCTTGGAACTGTCTGCCTACTACAAATGCCATAATAAATTGTAAATCACTCAGGGCATATGCAGCTCATATTATACTATCAAGTTATATTGATCACAAGCTAATACAAACTGTTAGCATATATGCTTCATGAAGTTGTTGCTGTTTGGTGTTTTATGGCACAAAGCAACTATGCTATATGGGCCAAGCAACTAGTGAAAAAAATAACGGTGAAAGTATTATAGAGTGTAAAGAGAAATTAAGTTAAAACAAAAAGAATAAGACGACATCAGATAAAAACTAAACAGAATTAAAAAAAGCCAATGGTCCTTAAAAAATTAAAAACATTTGTAAGGGGTAAACTGATATTAAAAGCAAGTCTTAAATGCTGCTATTGTTCACAGTCATAATGATGGCATGATAATAAAATGTGGGCTATTGTGACTTGAGTGTCACACAGACTACACATAGGTGCATCAGTCCCAGATAAGAAAATGAGTTAAAAAAACTGTGACCAAAGCGTAGCCTAGTTAGGATGACTTCCTCCTTCCAATACTTATGAAAACAAGATGGCCAAAATCCAACAGAGGGTTTTATCAGGAAAAACTTATCGTTATGTTGCTCACTTAAAGTTGACTGCCCACTGGTATGGAGCAGAGCCTTGAATACAGGACTATATTCCATAAATGGAACAGGCACAGCAGTGATAGCACCAGAGCAGACAGACTTAGCTGCAGTGTCAGTGAGCTTATTCCCATGAATACCAACATGGCCTGGTATCCAGAAGAGCTGGGTAGATGTAGATGTTAAAGAGAAATGGGCCAGTCAGTTTTGAATATTGATAAGAATAGGGTGAGAACTGATGTGAAGCAACTCCAGGCCTAACAGAGAGATAAGTGAATCAGTATAAATAGTACAGTTCATGTACTGCATAGTTTCTATGTGATCCAGTTTAAGAGAAATGGCATACAATTCAGAAGTGAACAGAGAAACTGTAGAGAGGATTCTGAGTGCAACAACTGAATCACAACAAAAAATATCAGAGCCCACAGAGTCATCTGATTTTGAACCATCTGTATAAATTGGGAATGAAAGGATGGTTCGAAAGATGTTTGGCAAATAGAAGACGGTGCTTCCAATTGAGAGTATCTTCCTTCTTTAGACAACTTAAAGAAGGGTCGCACTTGGAGATGGTAATAAGCCATGGTGGAATGGGCTGACCTGTGGAAAGAACAATATCATCCAAGGACAGACCAAACTCAGCCAATTGTGCCTGTATAAAAAGGCAAAAAGGAGCAATGGCAGACCATCTATTCTGAAAATGCATGGCCAACTGAGGAAGGTAAACACAATCCAAGGTGGGATGCTGTGGTAAGGATTGAAATTTAGAAGCATACAGTGCCCTTGTACACTTAATGTTCAGCTGCTTCATGTGTGGAATAAAAGTCAGCTTACGGTCAAATATAAGCCCCAAGAACTTTGCCTCTGGGACTATAGGAAACACAACTTAATGGAGACAGCACTCAAGGTCAGAGTGAATGTCCTGTTGGCAGGTTTCAGAAAGATATCCTGTAAGGAGAGACACACAGGATGATAAGAATCAATCAAATCCTTAATGTCATCTATATTTGAATAAAAACTCTGATAGTCCCACTATATCAAAATGGCCATTTTCATTCATGTGGAGGAGAATGGGATGGTGAGCTCTTTTGTCTTAGACATTTTTGTTTTTACTGGACAGAGGTCTATCCATCTCCATGAACCCTGCCTGGGTCGAGTATGCAGCTCTCTGTCTGTAAACGAAGATTCCAGCGATTGAGGGAATGAATGAATAATCGTTTTGTATCTCGGGGCTGGAAAAGAAGATGGAACTGAGGAAGTGCCAGAACCCAAAGCCGAAGGAGATGGACCTGGGCAGACACTGAAAGCAGTGGTGGGGACAGAGATAAGAGTGGACGTAGAATCGTCAACTCTTTTAATCATGGAGAGCAAAAGACTCCTCAGATGTTTTGCAAATGACTCTGTTGGAGGCACAGAGAGATCTGTCTGCACTCCCACTATGGCA
Organism: Tachypleus tridentatus; assembly: GCF_004210375.1. Lineage (NCBI taxonomy): Eukaryota > Metazoa > Arthropoda > Merostomata > Xiphosura > Limulidae > Tachypleus > Tachypleus tridentatus. The sequence continues at coordinate 145,966,335 of NC_134830.1, forward strand.
GTGGAAGGGAGTGCATCAACATATGTCTGAAACAGAGTGGAGGACAAAAAACTTCTGAGCCTCTGACAAGGAGATATTGATCACAATCTTCAAGCATTGCACCTCTTTTTCCTCCATCCACTTAGGGCAAGAACTAGAGTAAGAGGGGTGTGAACCATTACAGTTAACTCTGTGTGATTCCAGTTTACATTCACTGGCATTATGGTCTTTGCCACCACAAAGAGCACATGTTAAAAAAACATGGCAGTTGTCTTCAAGTGGCTGAACAGCTGACACTAAAACATCTGAGAAAGTTGGGAATGTATGGCCATTCCTTACAGTTGAAATAATATGCCTTGACTGTGGCAGGTAGACGTGGTGATGTAAATGTCAAAATTAGAACATCAGTAGACATATAAATACTGTCTTTACAGGCATAAATATAGCAAACCACAGAAATGCCTTGGCTGACAAAACCAGCAAAGATCTCTGCCTTGGAAATATTCTTCACGTCCCTCTCAACAATAACTCCTCTTGAACAATTCAGGGTAGCATGGGGAGTAACCTCAATGGGTATATTCCCAATGCTCTTTGAATTCAGGAGGACTTTAGTGTGTTGTAGTGAAAATGTCTCCAGAGCATAACTTTTTTGCTAACTTGGAGGAACCAGTAAGCCACGCTAATCCCTTTTGAATGAAAAAGGGGACATCTCCCCTAAAGATTTCTTGGATAATGAATGCAGCATGAGAAAATGAGGTGTTGAGTCTGACTTTGATAGTGATTGTATAAGTCATCCATAGATGGTTATTTTCCAATAATCTGTTTTTCATTTTTTATTTTTTGTTATAAATAGAGATATCCATAATAAAATAAGAATATTTCAGTGCCCAGTGTCCACACAATGGATAGAAGGCACAATGCATTGCCAAACAAAAACTATGCAGCAATGCTAGGGTTTCGTGAGCAATGTATACAAACACCAACATCAAGCACAATGTCCACAACACCTGTTGAGTATGTCCAACACTGGAACTTGGTTGATCCTAGCTCAAGTGATCCAGATAACTGACCCTGAAGAGGCCACTCCAAGGCTGCTCATCTACAGGAATTCAAGGCCAAAGTGGTGTGTTAGGGTTAGACCCCTCAACCACCAGGATCCTCTACTCCCCTTCACAGGCCACCACAGATGGCAAACACATGGGTGGATGTTCAGATCCCAAAGAAGGTAAATTGAAATTATAGAACTTTCTCTGGAAGGTCCTCTCACCATGTTCAGGAATTACTTGTTTCACCTAATCCAATCTTAACTAACTTAAAAAAAAGATCCCTTTTTCACATTTTAGTTACTTTTATATTAACAAATAAAGAATAAACATAGTCATTAACTTTCTCTTGGGAACAAAGGTCGTATTCTGAGTGAAGTTAATGATTTTCTTTTCAGAACACTACATTATACAATGCATGATTTGATAGATGAAAACCTTGATTATCTGTTCCTTATATGTAAGATATAATTAAGTGTAAGAGAGAACTATTACCAAATTCTGAGAGTATGTGACAAGTGAGTTGGTAGGAGGGGATCTAATTTTCTATTTGATAACTCTATAATCAAACAATATTAAAAGCTAAAAAATATGATTTGTCTGGGCAATGAATATTTTATAGTTAGTAACTGAAACTCAGTTTTGTACTTTCTTAAGAGGTGATGGATGAAATAGGGAAGACAAGACGTTTACAGAAAATATGTCATTTGTGACACTTTACGGTAAATTCAGGATTGTTTTTAATATTGCCTTGTACAACTAAGAACTTGAAACTCATATGTTATTAAAATGTGGATTATTTGCTAATATATTTTTCTATACTAATTTGTGTAATATAAACAAAAAGAAATTTACTAAAATTTGTAATGTAAGACACTAAAACTTTGTGTCATAAGCAGTAAAGGATACCCATGGTAAGAAGGTTAAAAGCACATATAAACTTTGAATGAAAAATAACATACAATAAAAACTTCAAAAGTTTTGAAGTAATACTTTCTATAAAATATATTTTTAATAAGTAACTTTATTTTGCTCTTCCTTTTTCTTTATATTTGTATAATTAATAGAAAAACAGTTTTCATGAACTCTAGTAATTTTCCAAATGTTTGTTCTCTGCCCATTCTTTTGTTTTCGGTTTCACTGTAAATTTTATTTGGTATTTAATCCTTTTTTATTAGTTTAATAAAAACAGTGTAATAATCATCTACCAATTAAATTTTGTAATTTTCTTCTCTAATTCCTTAACTCTTTCCATACAGAGTTGGCATATTACACCAACCAATCTTATAATACAATGTAACCATTAGAATTTCCATACTATAACTTTTAAATGTTATAACACAATGTAACTATCAGAATTTCCATATTATAACTTTTAAACATCGCAAATCTTCTGTACACAAAAAAAATCAATTTTTAATTGTTTTTACTAAAGATTTGTAGGTGAATATATGGAGTCACAGTGTTGACTGCTCCAAGTGAGTAATATTCACATTATGATTTTAAAAAATTCTTCATCTGAAAATTTTCAAATTTCATTTCTGTAACCTCTGAAACCTCCTAAATAAATGTAAAACTTTTTTATCTTTCTGCTAAACTTTATCTTTTTTCTCTTACTTTTCTACCGTATGTCAGAACAGGGCCAGTTGATTTTACCAAACTCCACCACCATAAAAAAACATTATAAAATAAATCTATATTTCCCCTCTTCACTTTCTAGAATGACTGCAGATTGCAACAGAAAACTATATTTGTTTATCCTAAATATCTGAAGCATTGTAACTGTTTTCATCTGTTTAAGTTTCTACTTTTATTATTCTATTGCCCTTTGGTTCATGCCTATCTAATAATCTTGTATACAAGTCCTAAATCACTTGGTAGACGAACAGTTCTAGTTACCTTGCTGAATGGCATAACTTCTGAGGTACTCACAAGAATATTTTGTGTATAATTATTGCTGTTACTAGTTTTCATTTTCTTACTTAACCCTTATATAGCAGCAATCATCAACTGATGCTGCTACCTACAACATTCCTGCTGTTTAAAAGTTAATCTAATTTAATAATTTATCTAATTTTTATATTTTAGTTAATATAAATAACAAATGTAGATAAAAAAACATCAAATATAGTACTTAGCTTTGATCTTTTTTTTTATACTGATGGTACTAGTACACTGATCATTTATTTATTTAAACAATTCATCTAAAAAACACAAACTAATAGTATTCACAAAACAATGTTCTATAACTATTATAATTTAACTGGCTTTCTAACTAATGCACAAGAGTCTTAAACAATTTTCTAAGCTTCTTGGTCTGAACAGTGTGTGAAAAACTTTCAAACTGAAGATGAAACAGACAATACAGATGAGTATGGCAAGTGGATATGACATTCTAGTATGTCTTTGTAAACAAAGAAGATTGAATGCAATAAAAATTTGACTCTGCCTTAGTAATAACTGTATGATAATGAGAACTTTAAATTCAACTTTGTAACTTCAGATGGGTAGTAACAATATTAGAGAATAGGCAAGGGAACAAAAATCAAGATTTTCAAACATGGTAAGTTTGAATATTCATTGAATTATTTCCTTTTAAAATTAAAAAATAAAACTTGTATACTGTTAAGATTAATAACTATGTTTTAAGTTAAGTTGATTCAAGCTTTGCATGAAACTGTAAAAAGTCATGGCATGAGCACTCCAACTTACCTCTAGCAAGAGGTTAACTTGCTCATGCGTGAAATAGTAAACACTCCTTACCATTTTACTGGGCAGTTTTCTCATTAACATTTAAACATGTAAAAATTACATAAATTCTCACAACAAAATCTCATTATTTTAACCTTCTGTTAATATTTTCCAGTCACTCTTCCAGGGTACAACTTGTTTCTTTTTTATCACCTACACTAAGTGTAATAATTTAACACAAACTAGCTGAAACTTCTGAGAACAACAAACTGTCTGTGCAAATGTTTATAAAATATTTGGTGTCCATGAAGACCCTGGAAGACATATTGACCAGATGCAAGCAGCAAACTATCACATATACTTTTTCCTCAAAATAATTAATAGATGTGTGTGTGTATATACTAATAATCATACAAAATAAGAACTTAACATCATGTGTTAGAAAACAAAAGTTTTCAGCAACCACATAACAATGAAGTGACTCAGATTTTTGACATTGATTTTATTTCTGTATTTTTTTTTATTTGGATTACATTTTAGTATCTTATAAACACACATACACACACATTAATTTCCTGTGAAAAAAAATGACGATGGATTTAATGTAAGATGTATGAATATTTCCCAACACATTTCTAGGTTTACATGTATATTACATGAAATTTAATTTTGAGTTTCTGGACTGATTTTCCATTTCAGATAATTCATGTTTTCTTCAAGACAATATATTATTTATTTGGGTCAGATGTTTACCTATAAAAATTATAAACATGTTGAAATTAAACTAAACATTTAATCATTTGGAAACGTGGTGTACTTAACAAATTTACCTATGTACAAAATTAGATGTGCTTATGTACATATTTATATAATTCAGCGTTTACATTTTAGCCCAGCTGTTTTGAATTACTTAGCCTTTTAATGGTTATAGAAAAACTGTTACACTCATAATCTGAACATCCAGAAAATATCAACTATTTAACTACTCCATTTTTTATTTAAATAAGGATTAATGTCCATTTGAAGTCAAAAGAATCAAAATATCATGCCTTTATCATTTGTGGTTATACAAAATCATATGAATCTTTTGAAATGCATATAAAATTAGAATATTTTCCATAAATTCTGTTACATCTTCTAGTAATATATTTACCTTGTTAATTCTTCTCAAGTAGGTATCAAAATGTTTTCTTGTTACTTCTGGAATGTATGGAGATGAAGGAATTGGACCTTGTTCAACAAAAGAGTCTCCCCATGTCTTTATAAAAAAATCTAATTCACGTTTGCTTCGTCTAAGATCATTAAGCACAGCTGGAAGATTCTGGCTACTGTTGTGGACAGTCCATTTGTTGTAATCATTTACAATATTGGACAGACGCTCACCTTTCTGAAGATCATGATGCTCATAATCTGACTTCATGTTTGGTAATCCATCACTAGGGCATCCTTTTGAGTGAAATTATAAAAAAAAGCACTATTTACAAATACACACATAAATATAAAATACATAAAAAATGGAATAAACTAGCATTTCTTAATGAACAACTATATATACTAACAAACAAAATTACAGCTTCCCTACTTTACTCAGATGTGGTGAAAATTAAGTGGATGACAGATAATAAAAATTCAAAATATGTCCACTGAGACTGGAAAAAGATGATGAGAGTGGTTAGGTAAAAGAAGCCACAGACAAAGCCATTCTGTAACCAGCAATCATAGAAATGGATAGACCACTCTCAGAAGCTAGGTTAAAAAAGAACTGAGATGAAGAACAATTAGACAACTTAAAGGAAGTAATGAATGGATCAACATCGACAAACCATCCATTTATAAAGAACTGAACAAAAGATCATAAACCATCATAGTAGTAGATGGACATTTGAGGCAGATGATACAGAAGCCCTAGGATTACCAAGAGGTGATTGAATGTAAACCACAGTTTTGCTGGTTGAATCTAGGTGATGAGAAGAATATGGTGACAAGGAGATGTAAATTAAAAGCAGTACCTTAGAAAAAGTCAAAGAAGAGAACAAACATACAAAAAGATGGTGAATTCAACACAGACTCAGATGGAATAACACCAGAGCCATGAAGTCTCAGAGTGAAGGGCAAAAAAGTGGTAGCTTGATGCAGTGGATAATCACAAATGCACTAAAAAAAGAGAATTCCCAAAATGAGAAAAACAGAAACATTAAGAAATGCAAGAAAGACTTTGTCTGAAAGACAGTCTGAGCAAGACAACCAATCTACTATTAAATTCACAGCTCTAATAACATGTGCATTCAACAAATGGTTGTTAAAGTTAAGAGACCAAAAGTAGAGCTTCAAAATAAGAAAACTGAGATTTTGATACTGAAGTATCTCTTTGTTATGCAATATAAAAATGACATTGGAGTTTAAATAGCTTAAAATAGGTTTCCAGACAGTTTTAAGAAGAAAAAAAAATGGTGTCATGCTCACTGAACTTTCCAGATCTCAGAGGCACTAATGTGGAAAGACCACTCCACAAAAGACCAAACACTGAAAATATCCAGAACTACATACCACTCAGCTAAAAAGACATTCTTGATAGAAGTAATGAGCTAAGGAATATGGATGGTAAGAGTAGTGTAGAAATGTATGAACCACTACAACATTTAGAGATAAAGAGATTAAGGTACAGAAAAGAAAGAAGACAATGGATCAACAGGTATATAATACTGCCCAGATGGGATCCAGTGAAGAATATACAAAAAGCACATTTCCATAGGAAGAACAGATACAAGAGAGGGAGTCTAACTTCAAAAAATAAGGCATCCCAATACTCAATAAAGCAAGTCTAAGAAATAAAAAAGCAAGTTAACAGCAAACACTGACTAAAGATATAAGAAACTTGAAAAACAGGTTAGTGTGACTTTCTCTAGTAAAGCTGTTAAGGTAGTAATGCAGAGTTTTAGATAAAAAGTTAAGGTGAGTGAGAAAAACACAAAGATGAGCAAACTGAAGGTAAGAGAGTCAAAGTAGGAGAAACAATACCCAAGCTGGTAAAACAGATATCAGGAATAAGGACACTAGAAAAGATGAAAAGTTCCAATCACAAACAACAGAAATAGAGACTTAAGGCCAAAGAGGTCAAGACAACTGAAAGTCAACACAAAAAATCTGAAGTAATGCAACAACCAGGTAAATGAGAAAGTTGGGGTGTATGTAACAAGTTCAACTGAGAACCAGCAGAAACAGAGTAACAGAACATGACATAGTGGAGATCAAAGACAGGCATTACTTAGTACTTGTCAGGGATAGAAGAACCAGAAGCAATAGCAGGTTGTGGGAAGTGTTAGTCAAAGTCATTCAAAGACAAAACAGGCTCAGAAAAAGTAATAAAAGCAGGAGGGCATGGGTCTTGGATCCAAAATGAAAAATACAGAATAGAAACAGCCATGTGATATACAATAGCAGGTACAATGTTTACCAATAAAGTAAAATCAGTTATTATTTAAGGAAAATAAAAATTTCTATGGAGGAGACTTTGGACTTCTCTAGTTTCAGAGACCAAGAAAATATGATAAATCATATTAATTAAAATCTATAAAACTAAAACTTACTGTGCATGTAAGATGTGTTCCCATCATACATTTGTGTGATACATGTTTTAACAAAGAGTGGTAGGACTTTTGCTCAAAGCCTTCTTTCAGTGACACAAAATATTAGTTATCTGTGGTATGAAAAGGTGAATAGAATTTCTGAAAAAAAAGAGGTTCCTTACCATACACTACAGTGAAGTCTTGAGATCAAGCAGAATTTAACAACAGATAATCAACACAAAGCTGAGGAAGAAAAGATCTGCACAAAAGGAAGCTTAAGGTGGGAGGAAGAGAGTTGAAACAGCAATTCCTAGTTTGGGGATGTTTGTAATAAGTTCACCCATGAAATATGAGAGACAAGTGGAGTGATAGAATAAATTTCATATAACTGAATTACTGGAATGGCAAAAGATAAAGGATGGGTTAACTGATCCACATAAGAGATTTAAAAAAGAAAAAAGCAAAGCAAAAAAGGGAAGAGCAGATAATCATCCAAAGAGATGGCAGACTCAGCAGGAACTACAGAATCTTGGGCCCAAGAAAAAGAATGTGGGATAAAACCAACCACTTTACGAAATTATGTATAAAGGCAGTAACATTGTTCAATGCTAAAGTAACTCCAACTGCAAGCAAAGTAAAATAACAAAAACTCCTTTTAATACATTTCTGAATCTCAGGACACTTCAGAAATGTGGTATATAAAAATCCTTATTAAATAATATCTACAAAACTGAATTAATTGGAATTATTGTTAAAAGCTCCTGTCCAAACCTTATCAGAGGGTTAATTATCAAGGTCAATATTACTTTCAAGGAAACCATATTAAGTATCTTGAACATTTCTGTCAAGTCTAGTGATTCAGTTATGTGAAGAAACAAAAGTAATACAAGAAAAATAACAGTTCTCATTAAAGGTTTAACAAATTATTTTAAATTTAAGTCAGGTGCAACACAAAAAATTTGTTTCACAAAAAGCTTGAAAAATAACACACCTACACACTGAAGTGCCAAGGAAAAATATTAACTTTTAATTTACACAAAGGTTTCATGAGAATATTGCATAAGAAGGTTGGGTCAGCTTCCTATTGATGGAATGGTTTAACTTAATAATGAGTGCATCATAAATGAGTACAATAAATGTTATGTGCAGAGGGTCCAAGGCTTGGTACATGTTCAACAACTTTTCAGCTTAGTGTTGAGTAGTTCACTATTTGATCTGTGGAGATGTAAATACAACAATCTCAATATATTATTCTTTCCTTTTTTTTTTAAATTGCAGAAACAAAGAATATAGAAGATTTCAAAATTGAAATTTTTCTGTAAATATAGTACCTATAACTTAGATGTGCAAATCAAGGCATTGTACAGTTTAATACTGATGGATTTCAATCCATAAGTTTAAACTAATGATCATCAACATACGAATGTAGTGTTGCTAGAATTTGTTAAATTATATCTTGTAAGTTTATGTAATTATGTTCAATGCAAAAATTTAAGATTATGCAGATCTGGAAATAATGATTTTGTTTAAATCAGATGTGGATGGACATTGCAGTTACTTTCAATCAGACATTTCTTTATTTGTGACACTCTTACAAAAGTTATGTTGTAGAACAGAAGTGCTTTTAAAACTCCCACTAAATAAAGGAAAGGTTACACATTTCAAGTTGAATGTTCTGTGAAATATCAATTCATGTTGTCAATTGCATACTTCCATGAATTTTAACAAAAGTGGCTAATACAAATTTCAATGTAATGTTTTGATAATCACAAGAAACACCCAAATGGTTCACAATCTGGTTCATAGGATATAGTTTCTATGATCTGTCATGAGGGTACTGACAAAGCTGGAGCTAAAGACATAGCTAAGCCAAGTCTACATTGTACATGTGAAAGCTCATTAAATAATTTTTGTTAAAATCAAATGCAAAAGACATCACTTTTTAAAGAAAACATAAAATATACTAAAGACAGTTACATGAGGAAACAGTCTGATTGAAAGCAATACTTTTCACTTGTATCTTTCTAAAAAGATATTGGTATAGTTTAACCAAAAACTCACTTTAACAAACATGGTCAATTTTCATTGTGATCAAAGGTGAGTTGAACAAAATGTTCTGATAATGGTGCTAACTTAAGACAATAGTTTATGGTTTCTATTCAAAATAACAATAGTAATCTTTACAATAATCATTTGTGCACCCTCTAAAGATATTAATTACACAAAAAACCATTCTATGAAGGTTATTCTTATCTTTACCAGATCCAACACTAAAATGTAGGTCTATTTAACCAACACTGAAAACATTTTAAAATTACAACACACTCTAACACCATCATTAAATTTCCTCCATAAATTTAATTGAATCAAAATTTTTGAAGTTTCAATTTACTAACCCTAATATTCATTTTTTAATGTTCAACCTATTCATTCAAACATTTCCTATGGACTACTCATACAGCATACACATGGGCAAGTTATGCACACTCTTGACAATCTTAAACACTTGAAGTCATCTGTATTTCTTGAAGTCTTTAAAGTTATAATTTTCCTACACTGAAAATACATTTCTGGTAGGTATTTGTCTCACGCAAATAGCCATTATCATTCGGTGCTGCCCTTTCTATGCTCAAAATGCTCTGCACGTCACAAGCCTAAAGCACCCACATATCTGATTTGAATGCATCTTGCATGTAAATTATCATGCATAAACCCTATACCAATAAGAGTGCAACACACTTTTCTAATGCATGTGGCTCTCTCTATTTAATTCTACCTAACTATTACGTAAATGTTTGGCAAAAAATGTAATCACCAGTTTTTAGTGGGAAGGAAGGATGGCAAGTGTGAGAGACAAGTAGCTGTCAGAAATATATTTTCAGCATAGGAAAATTATAGCTTCCAATATGGTACATTACTTCCCCCTCATATAAATAGTTAGAATTCCATATTAAATAGGTGGAGGAACTGGTGCAATGGAAAGAAAAATGCATCCTTCAAAAGCATCCAAAGGATACCTACAGTGAAGGATCATATGTGTAGAAAACTGCACAACTTCTGTACCACATGTACTCTTTGCCCAGAAAATGGAAGGAGCACATCCAAAAGGAAGAGAACAATGGTTGAATAGAGATTTGAGTCATATAATATTGGAATCTAAATCCCTTAGAGCACATCATTTTAATGAGAGTTAAAGGATGTTCTTAAGATCCACATGCCTGGATGAAGAACTTCCTCTTAGAGACAATGGAGATGAGATGTCAGGGGATAAAGTACCTGATCTCATGAGCAGACACCTGGAAGGAAGTATGGGAAGAAGACAATAAGGAATAATAAGCCAAGAGATTTAAAAGCCAAATCCAATTGGACAGAGTGGAAGAAGAAAGGTCAAGAACAAAGGATGTTTGCCAAGAAATGAGCAGGTAGAAACAAGCACCATGAAAAGAAACCTTACAAGCAACTTACTGAAAAGCACGAGCAGAGCACAGTAGCCTATCCAAATCCAACTAAGAACAAAGGTGGGAAATAGAAAGAAGGGAAATCTGTAAAAAGGAGGAATTAGTTTTCCGAACAGCTGAAGTTTTGGGAAAGAAATATTAATCTGGATATAAAAGAGAACATAAATGGAATAATACAGAACATGTTAAATGTCAATGGCAAATAAATGTGACCTATGATGTGAAGAGAAGGAAATTGGTCTTAAGGAAAAATCAAGCACAAGGACAGCAGTTCAAACAGAGGCGGTGATGAACCACATTAACATCTCAATCCAAAAGGACATCATGCCAAGATGGACAACTAATCCAGAAAAAACACAAAGGTTAGTAAAGGTAAGAACTTTATGGTAATAAGAAAAAGTGTGAGATAAGGCAGTCCAATAACATTCAACTAAGGACACAGAAGATCCCTGATCAAAGAGTCAAGTGAAGAAGTCCATAATATGAGGAACCATGGGTCAAGTGGGTGAACACCCGACCCAAAAACCAATGGTGGAAAACATTCCACTTACATGACAAACATCCCTCGATAAAGGGGCAAATGGAAGAAGCTAAAAAAAGAAGTTACCCTTCAGAACAAACTGAATCTGCTTGCCAGGAATTGGATAAAAAAAAAACAGATGTGAGAATGTATGAGAGAAAGGACTGGATAAAATGCCAGTTGACCAAGACTGCCATGTAACATATGAAATGAGGAAGAGATAGTGGTGGGGCATATTGGAACTGAAGCAATCATGGGAACCACAGTTATGTCGACCAGTAAGAAACATTCAGAAGGACTTAACACAGTGCAGCATGGATAATCAAGATTATCCTATGAAGAAGGATGGGAAGATACACATAAAGGTATTGTTGGTCCAAACTTGTCTGAAAGCACTGACAACCAGAGCAAGAGTATGAGGAACTATGGACCAAATCAAAGGTAAGTTAGTACTGAGAGATGTGGTAGATGCATTTAAGTAAAAAGAACCACACTGAAAACAGCTAGTGGAAAACAATAGGATTGAGAGACTACTCTGTTTGATACATTTTTTTTCTGAAGGGGAAAAAATGATCCACAAAAAGATTGAATTCACCTGGAACATGACACACAATGACAAAAATACCAAGTACATGGGACCAAAAAAAATCCAAGGTCTGACCACAAAGGGAAGGAGAATGGATCTTGCCTTGTTGATTGAGATAAGCCATGACTATAGAATTGTCAGAATGGATCATAATCAGATAATTCCTGACAAGATGAAGAAAATGATCCAAAGCACGACATACAGCCAGAAGTTATAATAGGTTATATGGTAAGATCTTTCAGTCAGAGACTACTGACAAGAAGCTCCCTGCTAATCAACTCATGCCCTCCAGCCCTGAAGGGAAGCATCTGTAATATGTAAATCCTAATGAATGGAAGGAAGTGAAACACCCACCAAAGTGTAAGTTTTGTCAAACCACCAATACGGATTATCTACAAGATAAGGAGGAGGTAAAATCGGAGCCTCAAATGGTTCCTATACAAAATTCCATTGGTCATGCAGAGTCCACTGAAGGGACCACATATGTGTCTTACCCAGAGGGATAAGGGCTTTCATGGAAGACTACATCCCCAAAAGCTACAGAACATTACAAAGTGTTTGTTTGTTTGTTTTTGATTTTCGTGCAAAGCTACATGAGGACTATCTATGCTAGCTATCCCGAATTTGGCAGTGTAAGACTAGAGGGAAGGCAACTAGTCATCACCACCCACTGCCAATTCTTAGGTTACTCTTTTTACCAACAAATAGTGGGATTGACTGTCACATTAAAACACTCCATGAATGAAAGGGCAAGCATGTTTGGTGTGACAGGGATTGGAACCTGCCACCCTCAGATTGCAAGTCGAGCAACTTAACCACCTGACCCTGCTGGGCATTTTACAAAGTGTAAAAGAGGGAACAGTAAGGGCATGGAGAACTGAAAGCTCCATTGAACAAAGTCAAAGAGGAGAATGTTAGGCCTGCCAGAAATGAGTGTTGAACAAAATATACATATGAACGAGATATTGGGTAGGTATAAGGAATTATTTTTCCAATTTGATCAACCAAGCTATATGAGCTGCTTCCAGGAGCAGCTAATGAATGTGATGGAAAGACTCCTGATTGGAAGGAGCTAACAGAAACCAGTCATTTATGTAATGATGGAAGCATGTAAATGTCAGCTTAATGCCTTGACTGCCTGACACAAAATATACAGAACAATAGCAAGTCCCAATGTCAGTGTGCAAAATTGGTAATATACCCTATGATGAACAAACCAAAGGTACTGTCTAGAGTGATGAGATATTGGAATATGAAGGCAAGTAAACCTAGAGAAAAAGCCCACCTGAGGAGGAGAAAAGACTCCATAATAAATCAGGGTAAAACCATAAATTGAGGTGGGTCAAATATATCACATGCCATAAGTCTCCAGTTTTCAAACACCCAGGAAAAAATCCTGGAGAAGAATAATTGACAGGTTGGATGGCATGCTGGAAGAGAACATATTGTGCCTCAGACAGATACTGACTGGTGGTGGGGTAACATGGCAATGAAAAGGAAATGGGTATCTCAGATAATGGAAAAGAAAGTGGATGACGAGTCCCTCAAATAAAACCAAAATCACCCACAAATTTGTGGTGAAAGGTTGTCAAACGGAAACAAAATTGAACAAGGGAAACCCTAATAGTACTGTGGGTGGCATGTCCATTTGCATCAAATAAAATGATGAGATAAGGAACACAGTTGAGAAGGAGCTGGGTGGGAAACAGTAATACAGGCATGTCTAAGCTCAAAAAGCGACAAATTATTTACTTAGCAAAGATGAAAGGGTGCTATGATGTCACACCAATTCCAAAGAAAATTGCAAAGTTTCAGGAGTATTACAAAAAAAATTTGCTGAAGAAAAGAGGCCATATGAAAGTCTCAGAGATAAGGAGGAAGTAAACAAACCTGGACCAAAGCTGCACTCCTCCCCAGGAGATTCCAAGAACTGAGAAACTACATATGTAAGGCTAGAGATGAAGGAGACAAAAATGCCAACATGGAAGTAACTGGGGAGAGGCAATCTCTTAAAAAAAACCTCAAAATCTCTGTGGATTACCTCAGAAAGGAGGTGGGTAGTAGACAAGTACAATAGGAGAGTCAACAGGATAAGATAAAGTTGGGGTTATGTGAGTGGAAGTAATACACCATATCAGAAACCTCAGTTTCAATTATTGAACCTTTTCAGAAGTTAAGGCTTACAAGTAACTCCATTAACAGTATGCTGTCACTATTTCATTTAAAAGAATTTACAATAATGTGGTAAAAATAGGTCATAATATAAATAGGTTTAAGTCCTCAATTGATCAGATAATATAAAAATTACAGAAAAATTGGTCATAATGTGACAAAATAATCAACAAATTTTTATCCAACATAATTTGACAGAATGCTTATAAAGAAAAAAAATCCATTAAAAAAGATGTAAAAAATTAATAAAAAAATAGTATTCCAAGTACATTATGAACAATTACAAATATATTTTAATTCAGTAATAACTGTAGCCACTGGTTATGTATGCATTTCCAGCTTGCCCCTAATATAGAAGGAATTTTGAAGGAGCTTGGGTTATAAATAAGGTTTAATATTTTTTGTCTTAAATTGATTTTTAAATCTTAATGTTTTGCTAACAGTATGTAGTGTTTATACCATGTGTCTTTTAAAATATATGATTAAATTCAAATAACCTAACTAGGGAAGAGTTTTAACAATAGAGATAACTAACCAGAATCTACACTTTAGATATATATCAAAATTGGTTAATTGTTTGCCTACTTTAGTTTGCCAGTAAATGATGAAAAAGTTGAGTGACATCTTCTCACACCTGGCTTCTATATGTATATATTTTTCTTCCACTACATTTCATGCTTTATTGAAGATAATAAATTCCAAAATAAATAATATTTTCCATTCACTAACCCTTTTGAATCAAATGATGTTTGATGACATGCTCGATGTAATCCTGGCTACAAACTCCTTCAGCTGGTAGAAAAGCACAAACTCCACTTTTACCATACTGGCAGATAAATGATCCCCGTTCTTTATGCAATGACAGTTTTGAAGATGATGACAGAAGTCCCTTGAATTGGTGAAAGCTGGCATGTGAGGGCAAATAAAGCAGGCTGTCTGTAAATCTGCTTCCTTGAATGATTCTTGAAAAGCAAACAGTAAATTGCAGTAGTTTCAGTACTACATAATAAATAACACGCACTACACTTTTATATATATACACACACATACTACCATAACAGAATATCAATACATATATTTATGGCTGAAAGACCACAGCAGCTTTTAACCACTTTGTACCCTTAAAACATTGATTCCCAAATAAATATACTTCATGTAGATAAGGATAGTCTGTACAAAACAAATCAAAACAAGTTTACCAAAATATAGAAAAGTATATAAAATTAGCAAGTATTATAAAAAATCAATGTTCCTAATTGCATAGGGTGAAGTCTGTCAAACTTAAAACATTTTAAATGTATGAATCATTATACTGATCTACAAGTATTGATTTTGCAGACCTTCATTAAATTTCTTTCCTACCCATTTGTGCAAACTTATAAATTAGCCAAATATACAAAAGGTGACCGTTTATATTTGTTATAACTTTATTAACTGTAAATGAAATTCATGCACTATTATTGATTCTGATATTAAACTTGATCTTGTAAATATTGTATTTACAAATAGATATCAAACAAGATTTTAATGTAACTTGATAAGTACTAATAGCCGATACTCTTAAATTACATGTTAACAAATAAAATATTTATAAAGAGATTGATCTTAAAGTACAAAATTAATAAAGCCTATTGAAGAAATTATGTTTCAGAACAGCTTTTCCTCAAATAGAGAGTTATGACTTTTAGGTGGTTAGGAGAGGTACCAAAAGGGTCACAAAGAAGTAAAAAAAATCCAATAAATCTCTTTCTAGTTTTTTCTTTTGCAAATACTAATATATTCAAAAAGATTCTTCTATCTTATCAACCTTCTTTTTCTGTATGTGATAAAAGGAAAATATTTCCTTTATTACCTTTTTAATTTGTTTCAGATTTTGCAAATCTATATGAATTCTTCCTGATGTTGGACAGTAAATTCTGAAAAATTATAATACTGTTTCATTAAACTTTCTATAAATAAAGTTACTTGGGATATAAAAGCATAATGACTTATAAAATTATACAAATGTTATTATATTAGCTAAACAATGTCAAAGGAAAACTACAACTAGCATTTTTAATGCAAGCTATTGACTTAGTTTAGCCAGTGAGGTTTCTCAAATCATGGTTACAAAGTAACCAAGTAATTTAGTAATAAGACTTATTAGTAGGTTGTATTCAACTAACAGATTATTCTGACATGATATGGTCAACACTAGTATCGCAACTTTCTGTCCACTGTAGCAATTCATATAAACAGTCCTTGAACTAACTGTGTGTGTTAATCATCACATTTAAACTGTTCAATTGTTTCTGTTTTTAGAATTACTTATGTTAATGAATAGAAAAAAAGAGTCCACTGGTACATAAAATCATGCATGCCCAGTAAATTTGAAGTGTTTTTCACTCAAACTTTTGTTTTCAAGTAGTGTTAGTCTTATATAAATATATGAAGTTACATAATATAATTTGATTGAAGATATCATTGTACCTTTTGCATGCTAATCACTTTTAAATTATTGAGTTGTTTCCATTACACTTTTTGATATAATTCTCTTGAATGTATCAAGGAATGTGCATAGTAAACCCTTTGGTGTTACTACTAGTTTTCAAACCATTCTTTTTGATACTTAATTTTTTCTGTCAGTAATGATTCTTTCTGAACTATTGTCTCTTGATATTTATTAATGTTCTTGCAATACACCTTTCTTCTATTAATACTTGTAAAGTGTTTTTCTTTTTGGAATATAATAGGTGGACAATGACACACATTCAATGAATGTTCAAATATATTTTACTGAGGCAATGTACACAGCATTCCCACATTTCCAAATGAAAAACTTTCCACAATTTTACAAGTAAATAATTTTAAAATTCCATGGTATTTCCAGAGAACTATTTGATAAAATGTAGTGCCAGGGTAAAACTACAAAAAAACAAAATAAAATAGTAAAAAACATTGTACAAAGAAAGTTAGCAAATATTATATCTAATTTTATTGCAATTAAGCTGGATATATTCCATCCATATAAGAAGCATTGAATGTTTCTCATTAGAAATCTTAATAATATTAACTCCTTTTTTCCCTCCCATACAAGTTAGTAAATACATCATTCTTAATTTTGTATTTGATTCAATTTATATCTGATATTTATATGATATATGTAAAAAAACATTATTGTAACCTTGATATTAAGCACTGCTGAATAATAGACACACACCTATAATAATTAATGTAACATTTCTTACTGGCTTCTGACAATTACATGTAGGCCAAACTCAGAAAACAAGAAAACTCAAAAAATACAAAAACAACCCTTCTTCTTCAATTGCAGCAGAAAAAAATAATTCACTTCAGATTATATTCCCACACTACTAGCACATAACCTACAAGACTGTTTAAAAATTCTAGTTTATGTGACTTTTAATCATAAATTTAAACTTAAGAAATTTCCCTTTCACTGCTATGGGCAATTGTACAAAGATATTACACAATATATATACATATGCCTACTGTATTGTCTGACTTTAACGTACAAGGTAATTTATTTCAATTTTCTTTTTTTACATTTTAGTACCCCATTTTCAAACAAGAGTAGCAACCCTTTAGCAGCAGCATCACTGCTGTGGAAAATGTTTTACCATTATTTTGTCTTTGATATTATTTTATCTCATTACTTATACCAAATGAAAGTAAATACAAATCATATTAACAGCTTATTTTGAAATATATTCAAATTAAAAGTAAGAAACATTAATAATCAAGCTATTTATATACTGATAATTATTTTATTAATAAAAAAATATATAAATGCATATCTTGGATATGCCATTATTTAAATGAAGCATTGTTTCAAAGAAATTATAGTTCATATAACCAGTGCTTCTCAACCATGATCCTGTGAAACAGATTCCTTGACACATCTAAATGTTCCTCAAAATGCAAGAGTTCCACATATTCTAATGCATTAAAGCTTACAAGTCACATAATTGCAATCTCATTGCATCATATTTCTTTATTAGTATAGTAGTTTTCATAAGAACACAACAGTAAGTCACTGCACTGTCTTAAATAAGTGAGCAACACCAGGTACAAAGAGGTGTTCTAGCCATGTAAACTTTCATTATTTGAAAGAGCTTGTTTCTCATTATGTATGTATACCTGAGTAACCAGCTCAATAAAATTTTACTGCTTTGCATGTATGTGTGTGGATATATAGCTGCATTAAACATCTATACAATGTCTGAAATTGTTGATATAGTATGGCAGTAATGTTTTTTATAATTAATACTTTAAAGGGTTCTGCAACACAAATCTGACTCCAGAAGAGTTCTGTAGATTAAAAAAGGTTGAGAACCACTGATATACACTTGCAAAAATTTATTTTAAAATTACACATTTAATAATTCTGTTTTACTGCTACCCTGCATTAAAAATAAAATAATAAACTGTCTCTAGGCAGAAAAATTCATGGTACAACTAATATTATTAAATCATACATTAACAATCCAATTAAAATCTTTCTGACACTCCAAAGCCACAAGTTCATACAAATATCACATATAAAAGGTTTTTTTTTAAATCCATATAATTTTTACTGAACTGAATATTTAGTTTAAAAAAATTTCATACAGTACTTTTTTAAGTTAATAAAACACCTCAAACAAGTGTCAAATCAGCACACCTGGGAGACTGAATATCAAAAACATTAAATGTTTGTACTTTAATACTAGAAATTGGAAGTATCTATGTGAAATTGCTAGAAGTTTCACATATACTTGGTCAAATTAAAATAATTATACTGCTAAGTTACAATTTACTTAAATGATGATTATATCTAACGTGTACCAAGGATGATTTTTTTCAACACAGTTCTGATTTCTCTTTACAGAGCGAGGGAGGTTTCATATTGTGACTGCTTTCAAGTGTGATATTTTACTACTATTTCACCTCTAAGTTAATGGCCATTTTCCCATTTCAATTTTGAGTTAAATCATGATCATCATACTTTCCCAAATTTTTAATATTGTTCAAACTATGAAAAGCAACTTTCATCAAGGTAAGAAACTAAGAGTCATAACTCTAAATGTTATTTCAGGAGTTGTGCTTTAATTCAAGAAACAATTATACATATAAAAATTTCCACATAAAAACATCAGCACTCAACACTTGTTCAATTTAATCACCATATAAACACAAGTCTAAAACTAACGTACGAATCAGAAACGTCTGTACATTATTTTATTCCAAGTTTTACAGGTAGGAAGACAAGTGCTTAAAAATAAAATATTTCCCAACTTTATTTTCTAAACTGTTGAGTAAATTTTAAACTAGTAGAAAAATGAACATAATAATTCATAACTGTTCAAAATGGCTCTCTTTAGCAATTAGTCAAGGAATCTACTAGAACGACGCTATTTTAGATTTATTGTTAACTTGAAATATAGAAATGATCGAGAACATGGAAACTGGCAAGCATCTGGGCGCAAGTGATCAATGGTGTTCAAGATTTTGCTGCATATAGAAATAAGAAATAATGATATTTTGGATATAAATTTCAATAAAGCAGATTTTAAACGGATGAGACAATAGTGAACATGGCAGCTGAATTACTTGGAGACACCGATCAAATGTGGAAAATTTTTAAATATTTAAGCTAAACATATGCATTATGGGAATGCTACAAGTAAAAAACCAGGTTGACTCACAAAGAATATAAGAAATAAAATCCAAAAAAAGCATCACAAGCTTAAGAAATTTAAATTGACTGGTATGACAGGAGATTTATAAGATTACATAAGATCAAGAAAGTTGATGAAACGAGAAATTAGGGCATCAAAAAGAATGTATGAGGAATGTTGACTCAAAATGTAAACGTTATCAGTATGGATTTTTTTAGATACATTAAGGATAAACAAAATGTTAGTATGGTTGTAGGACCCTTGAGAAATGATATAGTAATAGTCGTATCCAATGATTAAGAGATGGCTGGGTTATTAAATATTGCTTTTTTTTGTTTTTACTAACAAAGATTTAAACTGTATTCTACATCTTGACCAGATAATAGATGGAAATGAGATCGAACAAGATGACTGCATTAAATCTGAAAGATAAGATTCCTAGGCCAGATAATATTTCTCAATTAGTTTTGAAGGAGGTGAAGAATTGGATACGTGATCCAATTGCAACTATTTTCTCTCAGTTCTTGAATAGTGGGTAGGTACCAGAGGATTGAAAGTTGGTTGATGTATTTCCTCTTTTCTGGGTAGGTGATAAAAATTGTCCTAGTAATTATAGACCCATTAATCTTACATATGATGTGTGAAAAGTTTAATAAAAGATTAATTTCAAAGTCATTTAAGAAAGTTTAGAATTTTTTGGATAATAATTATGGTTTCATTAAGGGTGTATGTGTGTGTGTGTTTTTATAGCAAAGCCACATCAGGCTACTTGTTGTGTCCACCGAGGGGAACTGAACCCCTGATTTTAGCATTGTAAATTCGTAGACTTACGGCAGTCCCAGTGGGAGATTTCATTAAGGTGAAATATTGCTTTACAAATCTTTTGATATTATTTGAAAACATTGCTAGTTATGTAGTTGAGAGAAAGGGTGTAGATTTGGTATATTTAGATTTTATGAAAGCATTTGACAAGGCGCCACATAAAAGGTTCGTAAAAAAACAGTCTCTATAGGTGTGGAAGATAAGTTAGCTGATTGGATAGAAAAGTAGCTTGATGAAAGAAAGCAGAGTTTCGTCACAAATGGAGTTCAGGCAAATTGAATTAATGTCACAAGTGGGATGCCTCTGAGCTCAATCGTAGGACCTTTGCTCTTTTGACTTACATCAATAATATACATTAAGGAATGATTAAAAAGCTACTTACATTTGCAGATGGGATTAAAGTTTTGGGTATTGCTACCCATGAAGAGAATACAGCTGCTTTACAAAAGGATTTATATCATTTAGTGAGTTGGGAAAATAAATGGCAAATGCAAGATAATGCATGTGGGTTGTCATAATTATGAAACTAAGATGAGTGGACGATAACTGCCTGTTGTAGAAACAAAAGTGTAAGAATGGCATTTCGAAAGTCTTCCATTTTTCTTCAGTTTTTATCATAGTTTGAATTACAAGAAAAATTTGAATGGAAATAACCTTAATAGTGTCACGACAAATTATTGTGAGGTAACACCAGATCAGTCTCTAAAGTCATGCAAACATTGTTCTGTTGCTAGTGGCAGGGCAAATAGCATTTTGGGTTATATCTTCAGAAGTATTGAATAGAGGTCCAAAAAAGTATAATATTATTGCATAGGTTACTGGTTAGGCTACATTTAGAATATTATGTTCAGTCTTGGGCTTCTTACCTTAGGAAAGACCTTAAATTATTGCATTTAGAGAAGAATTACTAAGTTATTTGAGTACACTGAAGTCAAAGTCACTGTCATGTTCGTGGAATCATCTTGATATGCTTTGTGACAAGGCGCATTATCCTGCTGGAAGTAGCCTTTGGAAAATGGATGGAATGTGACCATAAATGGATGCACGTTATCAGCAAAACGCTCAGGTAAGCTGTGGCATTCAAATGGTGCTCAATTGGTATTAAGGGGCCTCGTGTGCACCAAGAAAGCATTATTCACACCATTACACTAACACCATAATTTATTACTGTTGACACAAGGCAGGAAGGATTCATGGATTCATGCTATTGACGCCAAATTCTGACCCTATCATCTGCCTGTTGCAGCAGAAATCGAGATTTGTCAGACCAGGCGACGTTTTTAGAACCTTCAATCGTCCAGTTTTAGTAATTCTGTGCCCACTGTAGCTTCATCTTTTCGTTCTTAGCCGACAGAAGTGGAGCTGGGCGTGATCTTATGCGACTGTATTCCATTTGCTTCAATGTTTAATGCATTGTGTGTTAGATATGCTCTTTTGCACACCATTGTGGAATGGAGTGGTTATTAAAGTATTTGTGGCCTTCTTGTCAGATTGAACGAGTCTGGCCATTTTCCGCTGACCTCTCTCATTATCAAAACATTTTTGCTCACTGAATTCTGTTTTTTGTTTTGTTTTTCGCACCAATCTCTGTAAACTCTAGAGACAGTGGTGCGTGAAAATTCCAGGAAGTCAGCAGTTTCTGAGATGCTGGAACCACCACGTCTGGCACAAACAATCATTCCACGGTCAAATTCTCTTAGATCACGCATCTTTCCCATTCTAATGTGTGATCGAACAACAACTGAGCCCCTTGACCATGTCTGCACGTTTTATATATTGAGTTGCAGCCACACAATTTACTGTTTGGCTGTTTGCGTTAAAGAGCAGGTGTACCTAATAAAGTGACCACTGAGTGTAGATATATTCGAAATATTTAAGTGTGTGTACAACATGTTCTTTATACTATAGAGAACATATCCTAAACATTACATACGTTTTCTTCTTCTTGCCACAAGTCCACCCAGGTATTTTCAATTGCATTATAATTTCAGTTGATAAACCAAACTATATTTCTCTATTTCTATCGTACTAATATTCCTTGTGTAATTTTCTGACAATTGTAACGCCAGTTACCTCAGTCATGTACAGCTCTTCCAGCAATAATTTTGTCTTAGTACTTCAAAAAAATTATCTTTTCCTTTTGTCAAAATGTTCTTAGGTAGGTTTAATTACTTCAGAATTACGCTCTGACGGAATCAAATTCTTCATATTCCCTTTTCTACTGTTAGTCTTACTCCAATACCTTAAGCGTTAAGCCTATAATTTCCACCGAATTTAATTTCATGTCGAACATTTCCTGAGCAGTGAATTTACTCTTTTCTGCTATTGGCTATGTCTGTCTGCTCTTTATCGGTCATCTCATACTGTTTATATGTTTATTACTTAACTGTCTTTTTGCAACATATTTTCAACATCAGTAAGTTACAAATAGAACTTTAAATAATCATCTGCTTTTAACTCTTTTATAATAAAAAGTAAACAATAATAAAATATTCATTCACAAAATAAACTAATTATCAATATTTACACTAAATAGTCTTTTATATCAAGACACAAGGCAATCACCACAATACTGAAATAATGAGTGTAATAAGTTTCGTCAATGTCAATAATGGTGAAATAAAAGGTAAATGAATGCATTTAAAATTTTTAGGCTTAGAAGGCATTACAAGTTAAAGTTTTGGTGATGGTTAAATGTTATTAATTTTACACAATTTATTTTCATATTCAACAATAAAACATATTAAAAAATTAATTAAACTTATAAAGCGAAATTGTAGTACTTCAAAAGTTACTGGTTTCCAGTCATATCTGTAGTAACCTCAACTATTTTTAGGTTCAATTGAAAACTTATTAAAATGTTAAAAGTAAACAGCATTTTTGTTTTTACTTTGATGAAAGAAAAAGACTAAAGAAAATGTGAACAAAATTAAAAGTAATCTTTATTTACAACAAAGACCATCAAAGTGAACAAAATGACTTTACTATGAGGCAGTGCTTCACTGAACACGTGGTTTCCAAATTCTGCGTGAGATTATGGCTGGATCGTTTCATACATTATATATGTAATACAGTGGTACCTCGGTTCTCGAACTTAATCCGTTCCAGAAGGTTATTCGAAAACCGAATCAATTTTTCCCATAAGAAATAATGGAAATTAAATTAATCCGTTACAGACCTCCAAAAATTAAGCATTATGAAGCATTTTAAGCAAAAATATTGCTTATTTATACCTGTATAATAATACTTACATGCATAAAGTCAACCACTAAAACTATAAACACAATAAAAAACAATAAATGAAAATTTAACTGCACTTTATCTGTGCTAAGGAGAGCTGATAAGGTAAGTAAAAGGTGGTGAGGAACGTAGAGAGTAGGAGGGTTATTATTGTTTGGAAGGAGAGTCACCTTCCATAAAAACGTCAGGTAACTCTCCTTCTGGGGTTCTTTCTCTTTTCTGTCTCTTTGCACTGCTACAACTTGCTTGAGACTCACTGGACCTATTTCTTACTAAAAACTTGTCTATTGAGGTTTGTTTCTGCCTGCATTTTAAAATGTAGTTAGAACTGACACCTTCCCCATGTCTCACCACACTATGTATGCCACTTTTCTTCCTAAATTTTTCAAACTACCCCTACTAGCCTTAAAGGCATCACTTGTATCGGCACTCGTTCCAGGGGTGTCTTTCAAGAGATCAGCATGCAACTGCTTTGCTTTCTCACAAATGATAGTCTCAGAATTGCTATCACCAGCTAACTGTTTTTCGTTTACCCAAATCAACAAAGTTTTTCTACCTCTTTCATTGTTTGTGATCTTTGTTTCGTAAACACTGTCATTCCTTTTGCACATCAGCTCCTTTGATGACCTCTTTATTTTTCAGTATGGTGCAGACTGTAGACTTCGCCATACCAAACTGTGTAGCAAGGTCAGACACGCGAACACCACTCTCATACTTCGCTATGAGATCTTTTTTCACCTCCATTGTGGCTCTAACAACTTTTCGTTTTGGTTTGCTACTTTCATTATCCTTCTTTGACCCCATGGTGGCTTATTTAATCAGAATATTTAGAAAAACAAAAAAGAAAGAAAGAAAAACGAGAACGTTCACAGCAGATTTTAGCGGGGATGTGGACTGAGTGACAGATGCAGGTAAAATGTTTTGGGCCGAAAATGGTCGAAGGGTCGTTCGGGTCATCAGTCGAGTTATTTCGGGGGTTCGGGCCACGAACGACAGCTTGGTTCGGAAACCGAGTTTATGTTCGACAACCGAGACATTTTTTTCTCAAACAATATGTTCGAAGACCGAATTGTTCAAGAAGGGAGTCGTTTGAGAACCGAGGTATCACTGTATTCTATAGTACTATCCTTCTTAATGCACATGTGCACTCACGGCACTGTGATTCCAATAGTAAGTAATAAAGATGTATCTTGATACATTACTTGACTCGCAAATGAAGAATATCGTCGTACTACTTTACTACAATCTTTCTCAAGAAAAATATTATGTGACAGCAAAGAAAAACAATACTGCTAAAGTAAATGAAATTAGCCACATTCCGTGATCATCACTTTATTTGCAAAAATACACACATGGAGAGGAACATGTATGGCAAACAATCTTGAAAAATCATGATAAACGTGAAAGACTCAAATTACTATTCTAAAGCAGGTGGGTTAAGGCATTCGATTCGTAATCCGAGGGTCGCACCAAACATATTTGCCATTTCAGCCGTGGGGGCGTTATAATGTGACGGTCAATCCCACTATTTGTTGGTAAAAGAGTAGCCCGAGAGTTGGCGGCGGGTGGTGATGACTAGCTGCCTTCCCTCTAGTCTTACACTGCTAAATTAGGGATGATTAGTACAGATATTCTTCGTGTAGCTTTGCGCGAAATTCAGAACAAACAAACCTATTCTAGAGAAGACAGCTAGGGGCCTTTAAATATGTTTTACGCACCACAAGACTAAGATTGTTGACAAAAGGCTAGAAGATATGTTCTTTGGAATTGGGCACTTGGTTTGAGTCCACTGTGATATTTTCTTAAGTTTTATGAAATATAATGTAAGAAAAAAGAAAAGAATTTCCGAAAAAAAAATTATATATTTAATTGATTGATGAGTAGACTGTTAGAAATAAAACAAAATTAATAGATAACAAACAACAAAACGCTTATACTAAATATTAAACTTTATAATTAAAGGATCCCAAGTGACACATCATGATGTCTACGGACTAACAATGCTAGAAACTCGGTTTCGATGCCTGTGGTGGGCAAAGCACAAGCCACCCGATAGTACAGCGGTATGTCTCCGGATTTAGAACGCAAAAATCAGGGGTTCGATTCCCCTCGGTGGGCTGAGCAGATAGCCCTTTGTGGCTTTGCTATACGAAAAACACACACACGCAAAGCACAAATAGTCCATTGTGTAGCTTTGTGCTTAATTACAAACTATATATTAAACAACGAAAAATTAAAACAAAATGTCAAAAACGAATGGCGAAATTAATAAAGGTACTTATCTTCTAGCCTGTTATCAACTATGTCAGTTTTGTGGTACGTAAATCATATTTAAAGGCCCCTAGCTGTCTTCTTCAGAATAGATTTGTTTGTTCTGAATTCCAAGCGTCTTAAGGCGTGCGACTCGTAATCTGAGGGTCGCGGGTTCGCATCCCGGTCGCGCCAAACATGCTTGCCCTTTCAGCCGTGGAGGCGTTATAATGTGACGGTCAATCCCACTATTCGTTGGTAAAGAGTAGCCCAAGAGTTGGCGGTGGGTGGTGATGACTAGCTGCCTTCCCTCTAGTCTTACACTGCTAAATTATGGACGGCTAGCACAGATAGCCCTCGAGTAGCTTTGTGCGAAATTTAAAAAAACAAAAAAAAATTGTCCTGAATTTCGCTCAAAGCTACTCAAGGGCTATCTGTGCTAGCCGTCCCTAATTTAGCAGTGTAAGACTAGAGGGAAGGCAGCTAGTCATCACCACCCACCGCCAACTCTTGGGCTACTCTTTACCAACGAATAGTGGGATTGACCGTCACATTATAATGCCCTCACGGCTGAAAGAGCGAGCATGTTTGGTGCGACGGGGATTCGCACCCGCGACCCTCAGATTACTATTCGAACCCCTTAACCTACCTTGCCATGCCGGGCCTCGATGTACTGGACATATATGATTAGTTAAATAGTAGGACTAACGCAGACGAAACGAATGATTAGCAGGTGTAAATGCGCTGAGACAAATATAATATTTCTACAAGTGAATCTTGGCAGTATCAGATCTGGACGAACTTCTTTCCTCGAAATTCAAAGTTAATCTGTCCCAAGTTCGCTAAAACTCACAGTACATATATTTCTTTCTGCAGCTAGCTGGTCAGGAAAAATGGGTGACAAATTATGGAAGCATCTTTTCTCTATGTGACTCTCTAAGACGTCCTCAAAACACGAATCTAAGAAGAATATAATGTAATTGATCATGACACAGTAGATGAATTTGTCGTCTGTTAAAACTGCAAAAAGCAACAGCTGCGATTAAAATTTGCACGCGATCTCAATTATATTTAGAGTGCTGTACTATAGAACGGTAACAGGTGTTCGCTAACCCCTATTTTAAAATCTTAATTTTCTTTCAGTTAAATTTGGACGCAGAGAGTCGCTTAAGTAAACAACATATCTTTCTTTTTCTTTTTTTTTTACTTTATCTACACAAGGGACTAGATCCTTTAATTGTCTATTAAACGTGTTTTCTTGCAAAATATTCACAGAAAAACCACAAGTTCATATGTAATTTCTGAAAGTTGTTTTAGAATTAAACACAAAGGTACACAATGGGTTATCTATACTCTGTCAACCATGGGTATTGAAACTCGGTTTCTAGTGGTGTGAGTCTTCAGACATACCGCTGTGTCTTAAAGAATTTGTTATTGTTGTTTTTTTACATGAGTCACTGATAAAAAATATAGCTATCTTTTCTGTCAGTGACTCGTGTAATAACCCAGGGATTTCCCATCCCTGTGTTCGAGTGTAAGTGATACAAAAATCATGCGTACAAGGTACAAAAGGTGAACAGCTTGGGTTTATTTTTGTTATTGAATTTCCGAATTCAAGCTGAAGCTTTCCCCTATTAGGCAGATTTTATTTAGGGTTTTTTTTTAAGGTTTTGACCTTGGCATATATATGTAAAGCTTCATTCAGGTAAAAACCCCAGGAAATGGAAAAGGCTGTCAAAATTTTTGATATTAAAGAAACTAGTTTCAATACGTTCGTAGGTTCTCTTTAATCTCAGGATTTCCTTTGGCATTACAGACTGGTCAGTAATGCTTAATAGACGGATTTTTCTCACACGAGCGGTCTCAAAATTCATTGTGGTCACATCTCCAGCGGCTACTTAGGTTGCAAGTTGAACATCTCGGAGTACAATATATATATATTCGAAAATTGGAGTAAAAGTATTTAAATTTAAAACGTTGATCTCACTTGTTTTTGATAAGCCTTCTTCTGTTTTTGTTGATTACGTTCTGTAAACTTCTCTTATCAATTCACTTGTGTTTGTTTTATAAAAAAAAATAATAATTAAAACATTTTATCAACAAGTAGAATTTATCGCTATGTTAAATAATACCAGAAGTGACTAACACAAGTCTTTCTAAGGACTTTTTATTTCACAATGTAGCAACTATATTAATTAATTTATAACACAGTTTTTTGTAGATTTCTGTTATTGGGAAAATTAGTATCCATTAATATCTTACATTGAAAGTGTATTACGTTGCTTTTATAATTGTGAAAAAAAAAAACGTGTTTAAATTTTTAAACATTATTCTTTATAACTGCTGATTAGAGTTTGAAACTGTGTTTCTTAAAATAAAATTTCATTTTATTTGTACAATTCCTAAAGAGTGTGTTGGCTTAATTTAAAGCCATATTGAAATCATTGCTGTGTCCGCCGCAGGGAATATAAACCCGAATTATAGGCGTATAAATATGTAATGTTTATTTTCCGTGATTCCATATATTAAATATGCTATCGATGTATCTGTACCACAATTCTGGTATTAAACCTTTTTATATTCACATGTTTTCGGGCTTTGGTTTCTAAAGTATTCGTGAATATTTTTAGTGAATGTGATTGCTATTCTGTTACCCTTTGCCATTCTCTCTCTTTTTCTTTTATAAAGTGTCATCAGATTTAAAATAAATGTTGTATAGGGCAAAATTGAGCATTGTGCGGGTGTTTTTTAACGTGATATTTGCTGCAGAAATGTGTTGGTCAAGCGAGGAAGTGAAGTTAAAGATACTATCTATGCCTTCTTCTATACGTATGTATGGGTAAAAGTCGTCTCCGCCTGATGAAAATCAAATGGAGTCAGCGCATATTGTTTGCTCCAATAGTGTATCTTTCTAATAGATTTTTAGTATTTGAAATATACTTTAAACCTGATTCAAACAGTTGGTCAAACATCCTGGATATGACTTCTGTTTTATCAAAATATGTAAATACCTAAATTTTGAATGGCAACAAAAACTTAATTTGATTATTTAATTTCTGTAGTGCATAATGTTTTATAAAATATATTTTAATACGAGTAATAAACGACCTTGCAACATCAAATTTCTTATTTTTCTTTTACTGTACACTAAACGTTTCGCTTAGCCGAGTGTGGTCTAAAACACAAACCACAACTGACAGTACAAATCTTCATCTGGTTTAAATGATAAATTATAATCAAATTTATATCGTCCATTTTTTACAGAGTGCATTTGACATAATAATTAGTAGATCTTATTACTGAAATAGTAAACTACTATATGTAAGTATTAAAAGTACCATCTATGTTACAGATCGAAGTAACGAAAGTTAAAATAATTGGTACTATAGGCGCCATTCTTTGTCCCTAGTTATCTGTGGTTGTAGTTGTTTGGTGAAAAAAGTGTCTTTAAATCTAAAGTTTGTGCAGTTGGTAAAGTTTTGTACTTAGAATGTAGGATTCATGTAAACTGTTGTTGTTCTGAATTAAGCACAAAGTATGGGCTATCTGTGCTTTGCCCACCACGGGTATCGAAACCCAGTTTTTAGCGTTGTAAGTCCGCAGACATACCGCTGAGCCACTGGGGAGTTACCAATGTAAGGTGTTATTTGTTCATAAGTAATTAAAAGTTATCTGCATTTACGTTTCTTTTAAGTTATTTTTCATAACTATAGTAAATATGTCCTCCTGTCTTTGTGTTAACGTTCTTTCGGTTTCCCAAATGTAAGCATGATGGGAAGTGTTCCATCAAAGCTCGTAAGCCCCATTCGAGAGAAAGTACCCATTTTTTAGACTTCACATACGTTTATGTAAAGAAGTTGGTTTTACTGCAATATAGGGTAGTGTGTTGAGATTTTGATAGATGGCTTTCGAGGGTTATTTTAAATCATGTAGTATGTTTTTCGCCTAAACACTTATGGCCTTTTTTCTCCGACAGTCCCACAGACATCAAGGGCAGTATCTAGCTTTGCTACTTTTACTATATATTGTGAAGTAAATATATCTTAGATAGCTAAATGCAATAACGCAATAAAAACTTTTATTAAATCGTTATTATAAATTGTATTATTATTATTTGTATATTGAAATATATTTGTATTAAACTGTGTGCATCAATCTTGTTGTGAAACATCATAAATTTGATACATCTCGTCATGTAATTAAGCTCTAAATTAAAATTAAATTCAGGTTCAGGATATATGAAACCATAATACGTAACATAAAAAAATTGGAGGATCATCCGAGGTAAATCATAACACATAACCAATGTATATATATATTCTTTATTAAGTTATGCTCCGACTGTGCTGTGAGTCGAGCTCAGGGTAAGAAATTAAGCCCAAAATAAACGATAGACACGATATTACATTTTTTTGACCCAGCGAGTATCTTGTAGATGGTTGTCCTGCTGACGATTTCTCGGTGACTGATAATGATGGGTATGATGTATCTGGTTTACCAGGTGAAGTTCCATTTGCTAAAAGTAAACTGATCGCTGAGCAAGAAGAGAATCCACAGATCTTTTAACTATTTAAATATTCACTCACAAAAAATGAGCTGTTGAAAACGTTAAACTTTTTTTTTTTTAAATTGGTGTTTTTTGTGAGGAAATGGAGACCACCAAATGTGTCAGCTTCAGAGGATTAAGCTATAGTTTATCATATCGCTGTTCCTAAAACATATCGTGCTGAAATTGCACACGAACTCCATGACATGTGATAAAATTATGAGACATTTCTTTAACCTAAAACTTATGCAAGACATTTCTCAGTTTTATAAAACTTATGCTATATGTCAGTTGGTTGAGAGAAAAACCAAAAATTCCTAGAGGTAAAAATATAGAGGTACTTCCAAACCATCTCAAAGAGTGTCCTCCTAATGCTTAATAGTTAGAATGCTCGTACTTGGATCATAGGTTGGCAGGTTTGAATCTTGATTATTTTATGGAAGTTTTCTGATGCACACAAAAGTGTCTGATATAATACTTGACAATGGCCGAAAAAATCACTGTTCGAAAAACTGAAAAAATAATACATATAATAAATGAAATAATAATACTCCAAATAATTATATCATTAGTGGTACTAACTCCTTGTATTGGCTTCCGTTGTCAAAGTAAGAAAGTATGTAAGAAATCAACATCAAATCCTGAATCAACCCTCTGATTCTAAGTAACATTAGATGGAGTTTTTGATCATACGCTAAACGTCATCATACAATCGTATACAAAGGGTGAAGAAGAACCACATATAAAAACTGGAGATACTCATGAGCTGAGCAATCACTAAGTCAACATACCAAAAAATAAAGGCAGTGGTAAATCTAAGTGGCTGAGATGGTATGAAGAGCCAATACTCAACAAAGGGCTGAACTTCGCAACCATCACCAAACAACTTAACTACCTCGACATAGTAGCTCCTATATAAGATACAGCAACGTGGTTGGGAGAGAAGAAGGGTAGTAGCTATGCTGAAAAGTAAAGCAACTACTAGAAGAGGCAAAAACTCCAAAGGTGAATTTGTCCAAAGAAGAATGAGCAGCTGTCAAGATACTAAAAAATGTTGACACAGTCATATCACATATCCTAGCTGACAAAGGAAATGCTACTGTTCTCGTGAACAAAGAGGAGTATATTCACAAAATCAAAACCCTATTGAGTGATGCGGCATACACGAACCAGCAGAGAGATCCTACGTATGTGACTGAAAAAATATACAAGATCCTGAACAAAGATAAAGGATACTTGAATGATACAGTAAGAGTTGAATTAACATTACAGTAAACTACCATACATATATAGTCTAGTAAAACACATAAAACTGGCATTTCATTAAGAACAAATGCCAGCTGATGGCAGTGAACTTGTTATCCATAAGGTCAGTTTCTGGTCAAGATAATCAATTTCCTGAGTACGAAGTTATCGTCAAACATGAAGAACTCCAGCAACTTCATCAATTCAAGGACATAACATCTGGCATACAAATTGTGAGTTTTGATGGTGTGAGCCTATTCATAAATATACCAACAGCTGAGGCCTTAAGAGTAGTTAGGAACAGAGTGGAAATGGATGGCACTCCAGTGGAATGAAGTTGCATCCCAACTAATAAGTTTATGAAGTTGTTTACATTCTGTATAATAACCACAGCTTTCCAGCAATACTATGTGACGAAGTATGCAGTAGTAAAATGTATAAGGGTGAAGTTCAGACTCCATATTCACTTAGGCTTTTCTAATAGCTCAGTCTCCAAGGAGCTAGTGAATTAAGTAGAAAAAAGTCAAATAAAAAACAAACGATTAGAGTAGCTCTTAAAAAAGCAAAAGGAAATATTCAATAGCTGCAGCACTTGAAGTTCCTTTAAGCAGGATTAGAGTAAATTAATCTATGAGATCTTTGATTGCCTTTATATCAGCTGTATTTTTGCTCGATGTACATGGGATAGATATACACCTAATTCTGTTTTATTACTCAGCAGGATCTCTACCAGCCTACCCCCAAATTGGGATTTGTTTAAGCAGAATTAAAATTAAAAAATCTATGAGACCATGGGTGTGGTCAAATACATAAATCGAAAGAGTTTGACGTCCTGAGTCCAAAACTATAATTAGATCTCAAACTGGTGAAGATGTGATGCGGCTATGAGCTAAAAATGTATTCCAGAAAAAAACACGAAAAACTTTCAACTGTTATATGAACCGTTCAACCGCATCTAAAAATCTGCAATAAAAATTGTTAGTAATAAGCCTAAATCGGTACTTAAAGGAACAAAGTGTGCCTGTTAGTTTAGCAATATAACATATGCTTAAAATATTTATTAAAACCTGAAAGAGGTTTCTCCGACTTGGAATGAAGGTAAATGGAAAACTATAACATGACATAATGTTTTGGGACAATATCGGACCTATTGGCTCATCTCAACTCAGCTGTTCTATCCTCTAAACTAAAATAAAACTATTAATAACTAGGTTTAAAAAGTCTTAAAGGCAGCCTTTATCATTCATATACTTATTAAGCTTTTCCTTAAACACACTTAAATTTATTGATTCTACAACATCCAATGACAACCTATTTCAAAGACCAGCCACCCTGCTAGAAAAATTGAACTCTCTTAGCTGAAGATGACTCCTACTCTGCCAACATTTTTACTTGTTTCCCCTAGTCCTAATATTATCACTATTAAGTATGAAAAATGATGACGCATCAACACTCAAATCTCAAATACCTCACTCAAACCTCCCCTTCGAACTCCTCTTTTTTAAAGATAAAATAATTTGAGAAATTTCAACCTTTCATCACATAACAACCCTTCCATTTCAGGCAATATTTTAGTAACCTTTTTTTATGAATCTATTCAAACAATTCTTGAGGTAAAGAGCCTAAGACTGAACACAATATTCGAAATGTGGCATAACCAGTGACTTATACAATGGAATTATAAACACTTTAGACTTGTACTCAATATTTCTGTAAACACAATCAAAATTTTATTTGTCTACCACTAGCAGCAGTACACATCTTGAAAGACTTCAGAGACTGATTATCTATTACACTAAAATACCTTTCTTTCATAACACTGTTAACTTATCGTTATTTAAACTTCTCAATTTTTTCTTAAGAAGCTCAAAATTAATGTAATCATCTTGTTGGACCTCGTTTCCTTCTATCAGCTGGTCAATATATGGATTATTGTTTAAATCTTCATGTTAATCTGAATATTTTTTACTCACAACTTTTATAATGACCATTAGTGCAGTGTAACAAATCATAAGTGTAAGGGTGGTATAGACACAATAGATTTCTGTTAATGTGGATCTTGCTGTATAGAATATGATTCCTCTTTAGTTGATATTGTAACGTCATGATTCTTAATTATTGTTTTAACAAATAAATGTACTTTCATAAAAGTTATTTAATATATGAAAAACAAAATATTTGAATTTTGTTTAATTACCGAAAGGGAGCGTCGTACGTGTATATGTTTTTCCTTTTCATTGACACGTTTTTTTTCACCCTTTAATGTCAAAACACTTCGAGATGAACGGGTGGTGGGAAATATGAGAATGGAAGGTAAGAATTTTCTATCAAAAGTTTATTATTTATATTTGTTTAAGCATTTTTATGGAATAAATGCTTAACAATTACAAATTCAAGAACAAATCTTGTAGTTATGTTCTCAACGGCCAAAATTAAGAACATATAATGTTAAATTGAAATTATGGCATCGGTAGTATTAATTACTATTTGTAATTTTATTAATTCCATTGGACGTAAAATTTAGGATTAGCGATAAAAATAATGTAACTGTAAATGGTTTTTTTTGCTCCCATGTTTTTCTTGATTTGTAAGAAAAGTAATATTTAAGATTTTCTTTTGTCTTCCGCGAGTTATTGCCCATTTGTGGCGGGCAAAAGATACATGTGAACATGAAATACTATTTTTACATGCCACTGAATCCTGATTTTGAAACTGCAACGGATGAACAAATCAAGGGGAATGTGAAAAAGCAGCGTAAGCAATTTACACGATTTGTAATATGTTAGTAGTTTTTTATGCTTTGCCAGCTTTGGCATTTTAATGTAAATTTTTCATTCAGATTAACCTAACAGACTACAATTTATGAACTACAAATACTGGTATGACGTCAATGCTCTTGTGTTTGTCTTATAGTGTCTAAGACACTTTGGTTTTGAATATTCAAGAAATTAGTTTATGTAATATTAAGCAGGTGTTTCAGTACTACTGCTCAGCTATTTAATGTCTGTCGAACTTCGCAGCGTATGTGTATGAAGATGGTATTTGGGCACGTACTTATAAAATTTGCTATCCTTTTATTTTAAAGTTTTAATTTTCGAACGTGGTTTTAAATTTACCTTACTTTATAAAATTAGAATAACACAAATGCAGTAAGCGTAACTATGTAATTTACAAAAGAATACTGGAAATTACAGTAATACTTCGGTTACTATACGTCACGCATGTGTATAAATATACATGTTACTAATTATTCATAAATGTTTAAATTTTAATTAGATTTCTTAAAACATAGAAAGCAAGTGACAAATGCATTGAAAAACATTATTTCTAGATACTGTGCTCGTGCAAAGAACAACAGCACGTGCGTTTCTAAGCCTTGTTTAGCCTTGTGGATAGAGTGTGGAGATCATATTTGTAGGCTTCAAACACTAACTTTTTAAAAATGAAAAATATATCTAATTACTGAATTAGTATCCTCAAAATCCCTGTAGTTTAGTACGGTCTCTAAGTAAAGTATAAATGGGTTGAAAAAATCCCATTCTTATTCAGAGCAACGAATTTTTCATTACACATCTACAGTTTCGACAAAATTCTTTCTTTCGCTTTTGAGGCGGGAGGTTTTTTATTTTCTATTTAGCTTGTATATATCTCATATTCGAGTTTCTAAATCCTCCGGTACTTGTAAATATTATATGGTGGACGTAATAACTAGAAACTGAGCAGTAAGACAACTGGATGTGTTATGTGACACAATAACCGATACTTTTTTCTATATATTTTCTTCTAAATTAAGATATTAAAACGTATATAATTTTAAAATTCAAATTATAAACTACGTTTTGCTGCCAATCTCATTGACTTAAGTGGTAAACATGTTATTTAATAAAACTTTTGAAAATAACACTCCAAACGTCGTGACACGTGCACGTTAACCTACATTTAAAGTTTTTTTCTTACAAACAACCAAATATTTAAAAGAGAGAAAATATATATAATCTATACTCTTGGATAAAAAGAAATTCATAAATGAGCAGAGACAATGGATGGAACTTAAAAGTAAACTACCATTCAAGAAACAACATATTATACCAATAGGCCTGAAACTATTTTGCACTTTCATTTTCTGGAGTATCACACAGTCTCACAATTTATTTTTAACACTGTCTTTTATCCTTTTCAATTATTATTGTTTCTTGACAGCTTCTGTTTTCATTCTATTTATTTTTAAAGCTCATCATAAAATATACTGTAGTCCTCACTATTTTTGTATCTCATAAAATAGTTATATACGTAATATGTTAGTGTAGCTATATAGTTAGTATTACAATTGTGTTTTAATGTTAGAACAACAACAAACCAAATATAATAATACGTATATTCATAGTGTTACAGACACACAGAGAGAGAGAGAGAGCACTCTCACACATTGACCAATCACAGACTGTGACGTAATAGAGGTTTCAAAACGGCCGCTAAAACAGGAACAATGTCAACAACACACTAGCACGTGTGAGTTTCGAAGGGGTGAGAATTACCTGAGAAAATTATATAATTGTTTTAACATGTCTGCAATTATAGCAATTATGAAGCAAATTGCGTGCATGAAGTAAACTTGCGCAGTTAATAGCCAGCCTTATTGTCGAATAACGGCCAGTGGGCATCATAACGTACCTGATTCCGTGGAAATTCAGTCTATATTTACGTATGAGTACGAGCCATAGTGTCTAAATTCGCCAATGAGTTTATATATATTTCAACATATAAATTTCCCATACTTTTGTGACTGAAAAGCATTGTAGGCAGTCTGGAATACAATAATGTTCAAATTCCACATTGAAATGTCCTATCTACAGACTTTTATAAATCCAGTGGCGAATTTAGGCCCTATGGCTCGTTAGCTTCAAAATGTGCGACTGGGTGTTATTTCCGTTCATTGCGTGCTAATTCCCATTCATCTTGTATAAGCTGATATTAAATGAACAAGAAGATAAAAAAATGATAAAGACTAATATGCTGCCAGTGCTGTTTCTGCCCTCGCTGTTATGACCCGGAAACCCTTTCTGGAAATCGTACCCGGACTGGAAACCTGCCATGTCTGGGATATCGTAAAACGATGCAAGGGATAACTTTGAGTTACAGTGTCACATTATTGTGCAGTATTATATATATATAACAACTTTAAAGAGACATACACGGTTTAACAATCTTTACATAAATTAATAGAACAAAATGTAAATGTATGATAAGCTCAGGGCCTCATACATAAAAGGAATACATTATGCATAACATTTTTAACAGTTTAACTGATCACCAAGTATTTCATAACAGTAATTATTTTGGTATACACACACAAAGTATTCATATTTGCTCTTTTTGGAGTTCTTCGAATTATAACATTTTTCAATAATAGAAAAAGAATTATTGCAACATCCAGTTTTGATTTTAACATCTATATAACAAATGAACTACTGTAGACAATTGTTAATCATTATCCTGTCGAAAATGCAGATTCATCACTGATGGAAGAATAAAATAGTCTTCGTCAATTCATGACGACGAAAGACCTCTCTGTTATGGACAAATCGATTTGTAAACGAACGACCATGATGATGCACGAGTATTTTGCCAAATAGTCCACTGATCAACCTGACAATTTGTGTGACGTGATGATCTTCCTCCTGTGGATCATGATCAGCACAATGTTCAGTCAGATCATCGAAGACAGACAGACGAACACTTGAATCATGTTAGAATTTGTAGCAGTTTTGCTTTTCATTTATTGCTTGGATACTCTTTAATCATTTTGTACTTTTTTAGCTTGTCTTTAACTGCTTCAAGCTGATCTTCCACTGGGACAATTGAACAGTATGAATGCTCGTCACATGATGTCTTTTTCTTTTTCTTGGCAGGAACTGGATATGTTAGCTTGATTTCAGGAACTCGTTTTCTTGGAAATGGTCTACTTTGTGATTGTACAACTTGCTTATATCGAGGATGACCTGGAATGATTGTAGGCACTGCCAGAGGCTTCAGTTCAGACTTCAATATGTCATCTTCTTTTATGTTTCTTGGGTGCACTCCTGGAAATAGATGAAAACTATTTTTTTAAGCTAAGCAGGTTTTCATAAGGAAGGCCATTGGTTGTTTGTTATCTCATTTTTTAAACAGAGCGAAAATTAAATATACGTGTCCTGTAAACAGTAACAAACATAGGCATTCATTATTATATATCTTATAAAGTCATTGAGTTTATTTTCCAAAATTAAAAATATGAGTTTTCTTTTAAAAAATATTAATAAGTATTGACAGTGTTGTCCAAGTAGTTTTGTACCTCTCATTTTGCCAGAAAGTTTTTACTGCGCACCCTGTGATGGAAGAAATTCTTCACGACTTACATTCTTCAAAAATTGTTGACGAACTGCTTCATCAGAAGGGAACCTAAAAATAAAATTTTACTGTAACTGATTTTAAGGATACACTTTCCGACATCTCTCTGCTATATCTATTTAAAATCTTCTTTTCAAATTTAAAATTGGCAAGAGAAAACAGCATTAGGACCAAACACGTGCTTCGTCTGCGCCTAATTTTCACAAGCGGCCATTGTGATTCATGATTTGGCTGCCTGATCGCTTATCCATACCTAAATACTGGTATATGTAATACCTCAGTATACATCAGTACCATATCAAATTCATTTCTGACGTCCAATACCTTAATTAGGCCTGAGGTGTATAGCCTAGTAGATCTAGTAGAAATTAATACATTACAATACAGTTTGGCTCTTTGGGCCTTGACAGATGCAAAGCAGACGACAATTTGCAACTGCTCGAGCTTCAAAGCTTTCATTTTGAAAGAAAAGTTCATAAATATGAATACTTACTCATGGAAGGAGATTCCTGAGGCCTTTTTACACTTATTTGTGCAATTAAAACAATAACAGCTCTCGGGCATTGTTTGAGAAGTTGGCAATTATCCGTCAGTGATGGCTCGGCATGGTCAAGTGGGTTAAGGCGTTCGACTCGTAATCTGTAAAGAAAAATGAAAACGCGAACACTTATAGCTATCTTTTAAATAAACGTTTCGAAATATTTTTATTGTATTCACAGACTGATAGAGAGAACACTTCTAGAACAGAACGTCCGACATAGTCGAGTTATTAGGGTGCTAGACTCGTAATCTGAGGGTCGCAGGTTCGAATAATCGTAACACCAAACATGCTCACATTTTCAATCGTGGGGAGGTAATGTTACGGTCAATTCCACTATACGTTGGTAAAAGAGTAACCCAAGATTTGGCGGTGGATGGTGATGACTAGCTGCTTTCCCTCTAGTCTTACACTGCTAAATTAGGGACGGCTAGCGCAGATAGCCCTTGAATAGCTTTGCACAAAATTCAAAACAAGCAAACAAACCATCAGTAATATTCGAATGTATTTTCCCGTTTTGACAATGGCGGCGACTTCCCCATGTCGTCACACAGTCACGTGATCAGAGCTATCTTTGTTTTTTACTCTGTGCATATACTATAGAACGCACGTTACGTCAAACTATTGATTAATAATAATAATACATATATATCTGGAGTATAAAGGTAGATTTTGATTAAACTTTGCAGAATGGACGACAACTGCGTGTTGTGGAGACAAGTGTAAAGGACAAAGTGTGTACTGTAGTTCTAAATTTTTATCCAAATTATTACAGTATACAGTACAAGTTTTGAAATAAAACATTGAATTTGAATATATTACTAGTTTCATTTTACGTTCACTTACTGATAAAGTATATTTTAGTACAACTTTCATAGTGATATTAATTGTTAGAACAGGTACAATGTTTCGATCATTATAAAGAAAAGTTGTTATAGTAAAGAACGTTTTAGTATTTAAATCAATACTGAAAATCTAACAACGTATTTAAATTATAGAACTGATTGTAGTTACTTATTCATGTAAATATTAATGTCTCTCAGAACAGTTTTGTAAAAGTGTTAACACCCACATCAGCCGTCCTGAGATACATTTTTATTTTAAGTGAGTTTCTTGTCAAATAAATATTAATCCCCATGAATTTTAAAATTATTTAGGTATAGTTAAACAAAAACAATAGAATGACGAATCAATATAAAATCTGTGTAATATTTTATGCAAAATACATAAACAGAGGAACATATGAGGAAGAACTATTAAAGATATATAGAGACAAGTTTGGGTGTTTTTAACAGTGAGATTGTTTGATTTTATAAATAAAGTTTCTCCGATTTTTCTTCTGTTAGTGTCAGGATCACGTTTTAGTCCTGTGATGTTTTGTTCAAAAAAACTGTTTATTTTTAGTAATATTTTCATGGACTTGGGAAGGTGTTTATTGTTGTTCTTTTGGCCTGACATTCAAGTATGTGTGTGTTTTTAATGTATTAACAGGTTCAATAACTACTGTAGTTAACGTTAATGAAACATTTAGTTTAGTGTATAATTTCTTTATCGATCTTTTCTGTTGTCTACATAGTGTATCCTAAATTTAGAGTGACCTTTAAAGTGCCTAGATTTTGGTGGTTTACATGATTATAAAATCAGTTTATGTAGTTTTCGTTGTATGTGTTTTTTCTATTAATTTTAGTGGTGAAATATTGAGGGGGTTCGTGTGATGTTAACGTTTGAAATATTAATCGTATCGTTTTTCTCTGTGAAATACTTGTTTTTTTTTTGTAGATTATTTATGTTAGAGAAAATATGTTTGTTCATCTTGACAAACAAAATCAAAGAAAACTTCATCTGTATATCTAAACAAAATTGCAGGTTTCTATTTGGAAGTGACTGATTCGTGCTATATAATTATGTGATAGAAGAAAGAAACGGTCAACTACCGGACAATTATTTCCCCACGGCTTCTCCGTGTGACTGAACTACGTACGAATTTTTGTATTGAAAATAAATAAATGTGGCTAGTCGTAAGATTTCAATAAGATGTTCATGTTTTATATTGATTCTCGTTTTTGAAATCTTGTGAAATGTTTTCTTCAGCAAAGTTGCATTACTTCGTGACAATAGGTTTGAAGAAATAGGTTTAAGACATCAAAGCTAAACATAATAACCTTACTGTATAAACTACGTAAGTGTTGCAGAAGACGTGAAGTGTTGTTTAATCGGGTGCTTATTTTGGAAAAATAACTTGTTAAAATACAGTTAAAGTGTTTATGAAAGTTGCAGTTTAGAAAGCTATAATAATACATGATTTGGGGTAATGTTTTATGAACGTATAGTAAACCGTTGCTTTTGTTGTTCTAACTTGGTTTGTATGCAAAAAATAATAGTTTAATAGTTTTTCTTTTAATTACATTTTAAGTAGATTTCTGGTTCTTTTGTTTTGTATTGGGTTAGTGTCAGTATTTGACTGAACAAACTTATACGTATCATTCAATATATTTTCCATTAAGGAACAACACTGTTTGATTGTTAAAATAAAGATTGAATTTCCTTTATAGGTTCTTTGAATGACAATATTTTCTTTGTTCCTAAAACGTTTTAAGCCTCTTCTTTCTTCTGATGTTAAATTTTGTTTTATAGGTTTACTTTTGTTTGGTATTTATGAAGTTTTTCACTGTATTAATCAATAAAGTTTATTAATAGACCTGCTTTTGGTTTGTTATGGAAATTGCTCATTAAATAACTCTTGTTTTTTGGAATGTTAAATGTTTCTGATGGCTCTTCTTTGTCCACAGATGAATTAGACGCAGATTCTTTTTGTGGTCTTTGACTGTTTGTCTTTGATTGTTGTTGATTGGATTTACGATTTGATTCTATTATTACTTTTCTGCAGAGGTCTTCAAGGCTGTTTTTTTTTTTTTTTTTAACACTGGAATGGTGAAATGAGTTACTGCGTAGCTTACACATTTATTTAGGACTGTACTGTGAGGCTCATTGAGTTGAAAGTTCGTAAACTGATTGTATTGTTCGTTACAGTGTCTGGATATTTTGTTGTTTTTTTAATTGACGGACAGATTTTCCAGCTCTCTGTCTAGCCTCCAATTGATAGCTAAGCCTTTATAGTAGTTGGTTTTATGTATTGACGAAAGTTTAATCGTCAGAAGAAGTTACTTGTAAGTTTGCTTTGGAAATTCACTTCATTTTTTGTAGAGAAATTTCAGCTCTGTGATTCTCTTTTATAGTTTGTTTTAAACGATTTGTTTAGGATTTTTCAATGATATATTTTATTTTTTTGGTTTACTTTTACCTTAAGGAAGGTTGGTGTCAATTTTTCTCATTTTCAACTTTTTTAGAAAAGTTAAACTTAACAGCATATTTTTTGAATTTCATCAATTTCTTTGCAATAAAATATTTTTTTCTTTGCTATCTCGCCATAACAGTCAGATTCTTTCGGTAAGACTTAAGTCGGTTAATGGTAACATTAGGCTTAGTTGGCTTTTTCAAGATATGTGTTACAGAAATTAAGCTCAAAACTTTGTTTTTTAAAATATCAAAGATATAAATCTATGCTGAGAACTCCCTTTGACGAAATAAATGATTCTTTTTAACTTTTTCTCAACACTCACTGTAATATATTAACCGTTATGCCTATATTAATCGTCAGACCTTCCAAGATCATTAACTTTCCGGGCCTGGCGCTAAACATGCTCGCCCTCCCAGCCGTGGGGGCGTTATAATGTGACGGTCAATTCCACTATTCGTTGGTAAAAGAGTAGCCCAAGAGTTGGCGGTGGGTGGTGATGACTAGCTGCCTTCCCTCTAGTCTTACACTGCTAAATTAGGACGGCTAGCACAGATAGCCCTCGAGTAGCTTTGTGCGAAATTCCAAAACAACTTAAAACAATTAACTTTCCGTTTCAAAACTTTCCGCCTGTTTTTCGTCGGTTTGAGTTGCTTTGAATTTTGCGCAAAGCTACTAATGGGCTATATGCGCTAGCCGTCCCTAATTTTAGCAATATAAGACTAGAAGGAAGGCAGCTAGTCATCACCGCCCACCGCCAACTCTTGACCGTCACATTATAACGTTCCTACTGCTGAGAAGGCGAGCATGTTGGTGGGACAGGGATTCGAACCCGCGACCGTTTTTTGTCGGTCTGTCTACTTTTTCCACTCATTTCACACTATTTATCTTTCTTACCTAATCGTCTATTCGATATATTCTTGTCATTAATAATTTTCACACGACAATCGATAATCTCAACAGCAATAGGTTACAAACACAATGTGCGACTGTTATCGAGTTACGTAATTAAACTGATTATAACGTTTACTTTAAATTAATAGCTTGTAAATGTCATGTTACGAACAATCATAAGCTATTTACTCTCAAAATAAATTAACAACATCTACACTTAACAGCTTTTATCTCATAACAATGATATAATGTCATATTGTCTGAACTTCCTGTAACAAAACTAATATGAGTTGTTCTCGAAAACAAACTAATAAACGAAAATGGTGTTAAAAGGGTATGTCTCCAAAATTATAATCTTATCTTTGGATAATATGAAATTTGATTCTTTTACGAAAAGAAAAAATATCCGCTAGGGTGTCCCAAATGGAACCCGACTATGGGCGCGGTGTAGATTCCCA
The DNA here is from genome assembly GCF_004210375.1 of Tachypleus tridentatus. Lineage (NCBI taxonomy): Eukaryota > Metazoa > Arthropoda > Merostomata > Xiphosura > Limulidae > Tachypleus > Tachypleus tridentatus. The sequence goes on from NC_134830.1 coordinate 146,009,685, forward strand.
TTAGCCTGATTAACAGTATTGATAAACTTCGGGAAAAATACACTACTATCTAAAATATAAAACGCCTCTCGCAGAAACAGACAGACCGCTGACCGCTTAGTAAGGTGAACAAACTCAGTCATACAGGGTTTGAATAAAAATCACACCACAGTGGGCTTATTTTTTGACGTGAAACAAGCTTTCGATTCAGTCGAGCATCATGGTCTCAAATAGAAACTGTCTCTATTCAATCTCCCGCCAACCTTAACAAGATAGATCTCAAGCTTCTTAGACAACAGAACAACCAAAGTCAAAATCAATATTGCAACATCTCACACCGTTTACCTCTCGGCAAGGTTCTGTACTCAGATATGTAGAATATATCATGTATGTTAATAACATTTCCTTCCCGAAGCTAACGTATATCAACGCCTCTCAATACGCTGACGATTTAACAGTATGGAGCAAGTTACATGAAGCCTGTTGGCGACTTCGAAAGTCCAAACCACCCTTAACAGCGTAACTGTCTAGTACTTGGCGAGTAGCACTAAACACAACCGAAACTCAAGCTATAATCTTCAAGCGAAAAATCACCCGGAAAAATAAATCCGTTCCAAAAATCAAACTTAAAATGCTGGACACATTCTCCCCCACCATTAAATTTCCAGGTATCACATTCAACAGAAAATTAATATAGACCGATCAATTTAAAAACATTCTCGCAACAGTCTTCAAACTGAAGAGAGACTTCAAGTCCTGCGTCCCATCGGGCGTATAGGAAATGTGACGTTTTGGAGGTACCCTTCCGTCGGCGGTTTCCGGTGCGAAAGGCATAGTTTGTGTAGGGTAGGCAATGTTGGTCTGGCGAAGCTTCCGCGAGGAGGTGCTTTCGGTCGGCGGCGCGTAGGTCGGTCAGGAAAGGAAAGGGACATGTGCACTAGAAAGAATAGTATAGAGGACAAGCAATTATTTGAATTTGTGTTTTTTTTTTTTTAGTTTTTCTAAAAAGGCAACCCCTCAGTCCTTATAAGGACTAGTAAAACTATGAGAATAAGAAAAAATAACAAGATAGTTACGAGATCAACAGGAGAAGCCATGCCAAATGAAGAGATAATAGAAATCCTGAACAAGGCAATTGAAGAAAAAGCCTCAGACAGTGAAAACTCGGACTCGGCACCGGACCAACAAACCAGCCAGCCGACTAAAGATGGAGAACATAACCCAGAAAAACGAAGACAAAGGAGGAAAAAGACTACGGTAAGTGAGGTTTTAAACAATTCTAATAGCTCTAAGAACCGCGAAACTAACGATACATCCACTAACATAGACAAGGCTAGAAACCAATAACACATCCCACCGTTTCAACCACACAAAACGCATTCCTCAGATTGTTAAACACTCAAGATTATATTTCCCAGGCATTTACTTTCAGGATATCAGACGACTTCTCAACGGAAGAGTTATGATAAAATGTACATAATCAGACGACTTCTCCCACATTTTGGCTCATTGGCCCAAATATGCCTTCGGAGTCAGAGCCACGATCCAGATATCTAAAAACAACACTACACAACCAACTGTAGTTCTCAAAGGTGTCGATTTTGACATCGAAGATAACGAAATCACGGAAGAACTTAAAATGCAAGGCTACGACATAACAAAAACCGAACGAATAATCTCATTTAAAAAGAAACACAAAAAAACTCCACTTGTCAAAGTAACCGTAAACACGAAAGGTGAACAAAACAAATTACTAAAAGACAGTTGCTTCCCATTATTTAAAAAACACACGATCGAACCAGAGAAACCACATCAAAAACCAATCCTACAATGTTACAAATGCCAAAAGTTTGGACACACTAATGTTAATTGTATGACCAATGACAGATATGTGAGATGTAAAGGACCGCACGAGGTAGCTCAGTGCCTCAATGAGCGCAACCAAATCATATGTGCAAACTGTCAGGGCTCTCATGCAGCCAGCTTCAAAGGTTGTCCCAAATACACACAGATCAGAAACAGAATTCTATTTAAAAATATGAACACCAACACTCAGCCCCTCAACACTCACTCAACAACTCATACCACAAAACAACCACTACTAGAAACTCCAACATTCTTACAGACCACAAACACAGCCACCCAACCTCAAACAACTCGCACATATGCCGAAGCTACACGCACAAAGACAACTCACACTTTCAACCCCACCGAATTCACTACAAACTTACTAGCCAAGCTAATTGAACTGAGTGAATTCCCCACTTTCGAACCAAAACACGAGTCCCTCAAGGCTCTCTGTAGTCTGGCCAAAAACTACTTCCACCTTCCCAACCTCAAACCACATCACTTATCACTTAAAATTTATGCAAGGGAAGTAGCACAACAAAATGATCAAACACATTAAAATTCTACACATCAACTGTCAAGGAAACGTCAAAGATAAAATAATAGAAATTTACAACATAAACAAACATGTAAACGTCAATATCGTCATAATGTCTGAAACACATTGCACAGAAAAACAAAACACTACAATCCCCGGATTCATTACATACAGTACACCTCACTCTGAAAACAGCATAGGCATAATCGTTTACTTTAGTATAGAAATATCACATCTCATCATGATAGAAGGTACTTTAAAATCAAACGTAAATGAAACAATTTTTTGCAACACACACTTTAAGCACCCAATTAAACAACTCTACATCTTCTGCAACACTTATGTAATAGATTCTTGGTGTCGAGAATCTTCTACAAACTTAGAGAACAGATGATACTTTGGCAATACACATCCAACAGAAAACGTTACCTTTGTAGGAAAAAACTATACGGAAACATTTCACTGGAATTTGTGTGAACTTATAGAGTCAGAATATGACTTAGACTAGTCTGAGTAAAAGTAATTTTATGTCAGGATTAAAATTGGTTTTCATCTTACCAATATTTACATTTCATTTGCATAACCTTTAGAAGTTCTTACATGAATATCAGAAGTATTTTTTTGCATAAAACGTTATATTTTTGTTATTTGATTTACCCTAACACTGAATAGGGTTCATTTAGTTAACTGACCTTGTAATTACCACACAAATTGCAAAATAAATATAAATTATCCTTTTTTTTTCTTTCTAGAATGATGCATAAAATTAGTTATCACAAACAGCCTCAGGCTTGTAACACTTTGCATCTTATTTTTTTTCATTTTATTATTTTACTGCTGTTTGAACTATATGTAACCAATAAACCCGTGTAACAAGCTAGAAATCACCTAGTCAGTATATACATATATATAGTTCAAATTATGGTGCAGAATAGCTTCTTGCTTGCATTCTTCTTGCATAAATTAATCAATATTTTTTTTCATTGATATTCCTGTATCCAAACAGTTTTCTATTTTTTACATTTTAGTCACTCTTATAACAACAAGTAAAAAATACAGAAGAAATGAAGTAATTTACTATTTGTGGATCTTGTACATTTTGCAGTCAAACTTGAAGTATCTTTAAAAGTTGACCATAATTTTTGATAGGACTGTTTTTAGTACTTTCCTGAATGTATATTTTAATATATTTTAAATAAAAGAGGGCGTTGGGTGTAGGTTAGACTTATTTATATCTGAGTAAAACAAGGTAATTGCTGGCTATAAAAAATATATTGTCTTAGCAGTATTTATAATAAAAGTTTTTAATCTGCATTAAAAGTATTAAAACTGAAGAGTTGAAATAGGGTTAAAAAGATTATCTGATTTGTGAAATTTGGAGCAAAAAAGTGTTATAAAGAAAAGTGAAGATTGACAATTAATTTAAATATTTCATTTTAATATTAAGAAATTAAAGCTTATGTTAAAATCTCATTTGTTAACCATTGTTTTCAATTAGCTACATGTAATTCCTGCTACCATTGTATAATACCATATGTACAGTATTGCCAAAGAAGGATTATGTGCTCCTTATGCTGAGGGTGAAACCTTATACATGATAGACTGATTTAGCATAAAGTATACACTTCTGGTTATGTAATTACCCTTCATGACAGAGATTGGAGATGAATTGTTTCTTTAAAACAATGTATTATAATGAAATCTTTTTGAAATTTCAAAGCTACAAATTTGTACAAATATTACACACACACACACATGTGCAAATAATAAAATATTCTAGATGGTCTTACTTCCTCACCAACAAAGCTCTCTCAATATTTTAGTTTACCCTCTAAGCATTGCTAAAACTTTTCTTTTTGCACGGCAGTCTTCTATACCCCAACAGTTTTGCACACCTTCAGAACATGAGGTGGTCATGTGACTACCCTTATCAATCCTACTGCACCATCTGTGCTAGAACAACTAGCTCACTCTATTATTCTAGCACAACTTACACTTTCTTGATCAGCATTCTACAGGATGGCCTGTAAGTCCCTACCCATCCATATATCTTATGTATCTGTGTGCTGTCCCTCATTCTCGCTGCACTCATGTACCGATGTATTTGTCACAATACGCTCTTCAAGTGTAAATGGGCTTACATCAGCCATATTTCTCTAAAAAAAAAGAAACAAATTTATAATACATGCGTAATTGAATATAACATAATAACATATGGATGGGTAGGGACTTATGGGCCACCCTGTAGTGTATAGATGTGTTTTTAATTTGTACATGTGACTACAAAATTTGGATTATGCTTAATCACAAATTTTTATCAGTTTTAACTTCCTGTGTTTAATTTCTGCTGTTTCTACTCATTTGTTTTAGAAATAATTCCATTTTCCAAATTCTAATTTTTCATATAAATATGAAATTTATTATGGCAGGTGATGAATCTCCATCCATAGTAGCCATGGTTTTGACACAATGTCCAGTTCTCAGGGTTGATGATGTCTGTTGGGGAAACACAGGCTTTGATTTTTGTAGAAAGGTTCTAACTACTGTGTGGAGATTTCTTTCTGTTATACTTTCCTACTTTTTATACCTTCATGTAATCTCCTGGGTAAGGTGTTGTTATTCTTACCAAAAGGTCTGTGGTAAGTTTTACTCCCTCCCAGTAGGTATATTCACATTTAGAAAGTCATTTTAGCTTTAGGATTGGTCTAATTTTCCCACTCTTTTAGTTTGCTTTTTCATGTTTCATATGTTCAGTATTTGGTAAGTTAGATTATTATAGTTCTTTTATCATCTCAGATACTTTAGTTTCAATTTGTTTTGTTTCACTTTTACATTGTTTTTGTTTAGTTTTCTATACATGTCCAAGTTATGCAGGATCATTGCTGTTTGGGTAATTATAACTTTGGCCACTTTTGTGGGTGTGTTGGCTCATTATTTGTACTTCCTTTCACTGTTTATGTTTCCAAGTTGCTTTTTCTTTACAACCAGTCGCATCTAATTTGTGAATGGATTTGAGTTTTAAAAATAATTATTATTAACTTCTTCTCATGTTCTTCAGGATAGGTTTTATTTTTGTGTTCTTGGTATTTTTTGAGTGGACTAACAAATTTGATGTTTATTTATCTTTTTCCTTCTCAGTTCATTTAGTGGTTTTGTACTTTAGGTATTGCTTATTATTTTTTGTTTTAAGTCCATTTTCATAGTTTATAGGTTTGTTATTTTTCTGGACAACTGTGGTCTGTTGAGTAAAGCAGATAAGGATTTTTGCCTATCCCTACTGACTCCTGGCTTCTATAATTAGGGTCTTTCTGTATAGGTAATTGCAGACACCCATAGCACTGTATCTGCTATGTCATTCCTCTGGACTCCCCAACATGTATTTTATTCCCTTTTCTTCTAGTGGAGTAGAGGAGTCCTTTCCACTTCCAGTTCTTGGAGTGGTGAACCAAGGAAGATTCCTCCTGAGTAGTTTTTGTACAATAAACTAAAATTGAATTTGTAGATTATGTGTACCCACTCAACAACAGGAGGGCAAGCATTGTTATTCTTACTGTGATACTGAACAATGATACACTGTAATATAACAATCAGGATCCAAGGAAACTTCCCCTGAACATTTTTGCTCAGGCTGACTGCACTTGTTGCTCACAAAATTCTTATGAAAAGTGTTTCCACAGGATATTTTCTGTCCAGATGGACTGCACTTGACATAATCTGTCTTAACCCAAGACACTTCCCCTGCATGTTTTTATACCAGCACTTGACCAGACCATATTTATACCAAAGGTGCTACCTCCTGGTTGTTACCAGGGGAGACCACTCTTGTTCATCAAATAGTTCTCATGCAAAGCACTTCCACTGGAAGAATTTTGCTTGGATGGACTGCACTTGGCATAATTCAACATATATTAAGGTGCTTTCCATGGATGCCTTTCCCTGTAGACCACAGTATTGTACATCTAAGGTGATTCTCTGGGCAGACTACACTTGTTGATCAAATAATTCTTATGCATGGTGCTTCCACTGGATGTTTTTTGCCTGGATGGATTGCACTTGGCATTATCTAACATATCCTAAGATGCTTTCTCTACATGTTTTTCCTGGTAGATTACTCTTGACCATAATATTTTATCTCGAAGGCAATTCCCCTGGGTGTTTTCTGCCTGAGCTTACTGCACTTGTTGATCTTGCAAACTCATGTAAAGTTCTTCCACTGGATGTTTTTGCCCAGATGTACTTCACTTGGCATTATTTGTTGTATTCCAAGGCACTTCCCCTGAACGTTTTCTGCCTGGGCAGACTGTACTTGGTCTGTTCACGTACCCTTCATGGTCCTTTACTCATAGCCTCTCTTGTACCTTTATGTTTCACTGTCATTATGTTTGGTACTTTGGTTTGCTGCATAAGTAGGATATGTATGCTGACAATGAGCTAGTTATGACAGGTCTCTTGATCACACTCATATATATATATGTATTTATATTTATATGTATCCTCATAACACAGCTGCACGTCAAAGGTATTTTCTCTGGCTGTTTAGCCTGGATGGACTGCAATTATTGCTCACAATATCTGATACAAAGCATTTTGACAAGATAAGCTGCACTTGTTGCTTACAGTATCTCATATGAGGTGTTTCAACTGGATAGATTGCACTTGTCATAATTCAGTGTAACCTGAAGATGTACAATTGGCACTTATATGAGTTGCTATCACTTACACATTAGATTTTTCAACTTTGTCATGGTATCCAAGTCTTGTTCTCCAACACTTATACTGATTTGGTACTGTATATCTTTCCCCAATGCAAGTGTTCTTTACCCAGTAAAGAACATACCCATTTGAGAAATAGTTCAAAACCACACAGATGTGACTTCTGTTTTTAATCTTGCACACCAGTTCTTTCAGTTTGGTTACTTTCTGCTTGAATTTGTTTCTTTGCATGTTCATCTGCCCCTCTAGTTTTTCAAAGTGAGGTGAGAAGAAGTGAGACCATTTCATAAGTTCACATTTTCTAATCCTGACAATGTATTTTGATACATACTTGCCTCACTTCAACCACTTCCTTCCCCAATGATTTGCCAGTGTTTCTAGTTTGAATATGACAGTTCTTGAGAGTGAGGATTATGCTAGAATAATAGACTGCATTAGTTGTGCTGGTACAGATGGTACAGTAGGATTGTTGGAAGGCAGTTGCATGATCAGTACATGTTTTAAAAGACTGATGAGCTAGGTGAAAAGTGTTTTTTTTTTGGCAATGTTTAGAGAGCAAATCAAGATTGAAACAGCTTTGAGGTGAGAAGAGGTAAATACCTGTCTGAAATACAGTTTCAGTATAAAAATGTTAACTTTTATTTGGACAAGTTATACAATTCATAAAAATAATTCTGAAGTTTGAAACTATTTCATCTGGTAGTTATTTTTTTGCAATAAAATAAGACAAACCATTAAATAAATGTATTCAGGTTTCACAGTTTACTATGTTAGAATTGTGCTTAAAATTCTATAATTAAAATAAAAATATACAGAAAACCTACTTGTACATTTAAAAACTGAATTACTAAGTTTGGGGATTAGGTGCAGTTTCAAACCTTGAACATGGACCAGAAATAACTTTTAGTAACATTCAATTATCTGTAAAATATGTATGCATTAACTTGATATTATTGTAAGTATAATTAAATTAGAAACTGATCAGGATATCACGAGAAATTGGTATAGAATTAATATTAACTTATGATCAAAGCAAGTCTTTTACATAGATAAGAAATAAAAACATTCCTAGTTATGAGCACAGGTAACTAAATATAGTGTTCAGACCATATTACTTTTATGATTAAAATGTAGTTTCATCAGTTGCTCACTCTCTCACTGTTTTTTTGGTCAAGGTCTAAATCTGAGCTTAGTAATTCAGTGCAGACACACTGTGTAGGTTAAATATCAATACATCTGTTTTTACTTTTTGTTATTTCTATTTAACTGTCAGAAATGCATTATGTTTACTTTTGTTTATATCCTTCTGTGAATTTGGTAGAAAGTTGATTAAATATTTTTTGTATTCAATAAATACAACTATGCATTTACAAAAATTAAAAACACTATTTGATGTGTGCCAATCAATGAATTAAACTCACACTGCTTCATTTTTTTCACCATTTATTTTGCAATAATGAAGATTTATAACAAGATATTCAATGAAAAATATACATTTCACAACAAAATTCCTAAAGATAGAAAAATTATTGCTCTTTAAAAATCACATTTACTCCTGTTATATCTTGTTTTCCTTAAAACATTTTATCAATCTTACACAATTTTTGTTTTTAAGGTAACTTTAGCATTTCAATTCCAGAAACACTATATTATTCACTGCATTGAGCAATAAATTGCTTAAACCAAACTTGGTAACTTGCTTTGAACAAAATGACAAATGTAAAACATCAGGTTCAATAGAATGTTTTTTTTTTAACTATTAACAAAAAATGTTCAGCTGTAGGTTGGTAAGTAATAAATAAATGAAGAGCAGACATCTACTAGTGGTACAGATCATACCTGTGGTAAAGCATTAGCACTTTGTAAAACAATCTTGAAGTTATCTTTAAGAAGAATCTGGGAGACACAAGTCACTGCCAATGTTCAGTTACACACACTACAGTTAAGTTTCAGACATTGTAACTTTATAGGATTTCTACTTATTATGCATTGGTTATTCCACATCTAATTCTTGGAGATCTTCATCAAATAGGTTTTCATTGATTGGAACAGCTTCTCCATCTACTGTAGCAGCAACATGATCTTCTCAACCAGCTGCTTCCCCTCCTCTCCGACAAATTTATTTAATGAAACAATCATAATGAACACCATGTTAGTACAAAATACCACTAACAACAATACCAACAATTACTGATATAATTATCTATATGATATTTAATCAACACAATCTGTCCTGATTTTTCTCAATACATTTTAAAACATTGACAATAACTGACAAAGCAAATATATAATTTTTACATATATCAATACATTTATAATTCTTATTAGCTTATAAGCTTCATTCAGGCTTTTTAGTATCTGTAAATAAATTTGCAAACTACCTTTCACAGACAGACCTTTCTTTTAACATTTTCAATGTCAATTTTTTCTAAAAATGAAATATTTGTGGTTTCATTAAATAAGACAACATCTTTTTTTAAATTAATAAGCATTAAATACAAAATTATTATCAGTTAAGAATAATGGTTTTTAACAATATCTCACTTTAACAGCTAATTTATATTATGTTCCAACTTCATATTATTATAACATATACATTTTAAAATTTTGTCAACAATTCTCTTATTAAAATAGATACTTCATATTAAACCTTAACTATAACGTTCCCACTTCAACAGACACTTGAATTAAATTTAAGGTTCAACTCCCTACTATAACAGTTACTTTCTTAATGTAATACATACTCAGTACATCTCCTTACCATATAGGTTTGCTTTTCTTCTGTTCACTTCATGAAGATTAATTAACAATGTTAATCCTACATTTGCTTGCAGGATAAGGGTCTCAGCTGTTAGTTCCAGATATGAATCACAGTTCTGCAACTGCAAAGAAAGTTTACAAAGATTAAATTTTTATATGTTCCAATGCCCTCAAATTTTATGATAAATACATCTGATCTACATTAGCATTGACATAGACAAAATTTAAAAGTAACATTTATATAAGAAATATAATTGAAGAATTAATATAACAGAGCTAGCACTAGTGGGAGGGAGCTAAAATAGTTCTCCAACCCCAAAGCTACTATTGTCCACAAATTTAGTTTTACCATAATTTCAGATTTAATCCCAGCATATGTCTCACTGCCCCCCTTTCCAGTTAAGAAAAATCTGGAACTGGGACGGATTCTTCATAAGTAATTAACTTTTCTAGAACTTGACTTAAAACTTCACATTCAATGAAGAAAGTTCACCATTTACAATGCTTGTAAACTGACTCATTAGACACCTAATGTCCTTTCTTTAATACAATATCCATAGGCAGTTTTGTTCATTATTTCATTCACTTTTTATAAAATATTTTAAATGAGGTATTTATTTCATGTTTTTAACCATGAAAGCAAATTAATATGTATTTTTTAAACTTTTGGTTTGAGTTTAAATGTGTATTTTTATTTCCTCCAAAACTATAAAAGAATTTTAAAATCAATTTTCAATTTCCCAGCTACAAAAAGACACAAAACTGTTTACTGATGTGTCAACACTAACAACCAAGTTTGCTGGTATTAATCAAAAAAGAGAGAGATGAATATTATGTCTTTTTTTGTATAAAGAGAATTCTTCCAACATCCTTGTGATACCACAGCCTGTAATGTGGAGACAGAAATAAAAATATATAAATGTTTCACTGTACAACTTTTTTTTTTCTGTTTGAAGAAACAAATTATGATATCAAATGATATTGATGAACTGGATAAAACACATACTGTTTAATTAAGCAACATTCCTTAATAACATTTCCAAAAAAATCCTTAAGAGATAAAATAGCATACAAACAAGGCCTCATGCTTTGATAATAGATGAAATATTAATACACGAGGACTATCTGCGCTAGCCGTCTCTAATTCAGCAGTGTAATACTAGAAGGAAAGCAGTTAGACATCACCTCTCACCGCCAACTCTTGGGCTACTATTTTACTAACGAATAGTGGGACTGACTGTCACATTATAACGTCTCCACAGATGAAAGGGGCGAGCATGTTTGGTGTGACGAGAGCCTCGACCCTCAGATTACGAATCTAGCACCCTAACCAACTGGCCAAGCTGAGCCACATTACTAAGTGTTGTCTCAATAAATTTGTCAAGCTGCTACTAACAATAAAGGTATGTTGTACACAAAACAAATAAATATTTTAATAAAATATAGGAAACATTTTTCTGAATTTCCAAAGCCTTACAAATTCAATTTGAATTTAAAATAAAATTCAATTCTCTCACTCCAATATTATGATTTTATTGCCTAACTTTTACAACGTTTGTTTAGTCAGTATATCCTCTTGTACTTTATAACGCACACTTACATGATACAGCTACTACCGTGTTTCTCCGAAAGTGAGACAGGGCTTATATTTTCAAAAATATGACACTAGGGCTTCACTTTCCAAAATATGACACTAGGGCTTATTTTCGGGGATGTCTTATTTTGATATATTAAATAAATGAAGTTACAAAGTAAAACTATTAAACTAACCATTTAAAATAAACTATTAAACTAACCATTTAAAATAAACTATTAAACTAACTGATTAATACGTAAACAAACTAACTAACTAACTATTAAACTAATTTATAAATTAATTTTTTTTATTTCTTTCCTCTTCCTGCCACTCTGAACTAGGGCTTATTTTAAGGGTAGGGCTTATATTAAAACTATCCCCAAAAATCACACTAGGTCTTATTTTATGGGTAGGTCTTATTATCGGAGAAACACGGTAGTAACAAAAGTTACCTGAACCCTAATTTATTTTTTATTTAAATTTTGTTAACAGAAAGATTAATGTAGTTCTCGACTGTTAATTTTAAATTAAATACAGAAGTCACTAACAATAACATATAATGTCGAAAAACAATAAATTTCACTGATCTTCTAACAAACCTTTTTAATGAGGGAAACATTCACTAAATACTATAACCATTAACTCATCAAAAGAACTGAAACAAATTGTCTAGTGTCTTTATGCGGTCCGACGTCGGAATTTGATCCACGTTAGGATCAAAGGGGGTGTAAACCTCGTCCTCCATATCAAGAGATGGTGTTATTCTATTCATATCTAAACTTATTCCAAGGTAACACCCCGTTACCATGTTATTTTACGTATTGTATATTAAATATTGTCCATTGTGCAAAATGTTTAATTCAACATATCCTTTTCAGGCCATGTTCATTTTATAGAATTATATCAACATATATATTTGCACTGAGCTTCGTTAATGTATAATTGCATTTTTCGGTCCCGTGTGCTCATAGTACAGTTACACTTTGCAGTCGAACATACACGCATATAATCCTATTTTGACAAATAAAACCTTTCAAAATAGAACTATGTTTGTGTCTAGAAATCAGTTAACCTAGCACTATTTGGCCTGTAAGTATCGTATTAATGATGAATGATATTTAGAGGGGTGGAGTTCTTAGGGCTAGGTGTTTTATATATTATATAGCCTTTCAATTTGCTCATCACTTCATTTTTATTTGTATTTTTTGTATAATGATGAAGCGAGTTATCTATAAGTCTGTCTGGTAGAGTCGGCATATTGGAATATTTATGGAGAAACATTGAATTTTGAGCATGAGACTCGCTGTGCTTTTGATGAAATATATTTTTGCATTTGCCGTAATTTATTGACGTAAGTTATGCATGAATAACTCACATGCACGTTCTGCAGGCTTATTCTGTGACTGAACTTGTGCATATTTTTAAAGTGGTTTCTGGTGAAGCTCCTTGGTTGTTGCCTGTCAGGATCTTAAAGTAGCTCCCTCATTTTCAGATTCTGGTTTCAATGCTGTTTATCTAAGTTAATTTCGAGTTGAATGTAATACGTAAGAATTTTGCTGATTTTGCAACTTGCGAGAGAATCCCATCCAGATATAACTCTGGTATTATTGTTCTTGTTTTATGTGATTTTATGGGAGGGTTTTTCTAGTGTTATGTTTATCACAAATTACGAACCTGTAAAAATACTTGTACAGTTGAAAATTATCTTATGTAAATAAGTTCAAGTGAGTAATGTAATGGATTTAATATTATACATTTATTTTAATATGGATGTTTGATTTAGTTAGCTATATGTTTAGAAATGCATGCAACTTATATTGTTAAATATGTGATGCAAAGTCCTGCCTGTTCACTTAATTTGTAGAAGATTCTAGAGTGTAAGAATCAACAATATATGTTTTACACTGTTGCCAACTGAACTTTTAAGATTCTCGCTTAACGTTTATAAAGCGACACGCGGAGAGTCTTGTTTCTTTGGTTTTTTTTTTAGAAATTTGCACAAAGCTACTCGAGGGCTATCTGTCCCTAAATTAGTAGTGTAAGACTAGAGCTTTCCCTCTAGGGAAAGCAGCTAGTCATCACCACCCACCGTCAACTCTTGGGCTACTCTTTTACCAACGAATAGTGGGATTGATCGTAACATTTTAACGCCCCTACGGCTGAAAGGGTGAACATGTTTAGCGCGACCCTCAGATTACGAGTCGCACGCCTTAACATGCTTGGCCGTGCCGGGCCATCGCGGAGAGTCAGTTTACTATTATTGGATTAATACGGTTGGTATACTATAAGCATCGGTAGCTATAATTGTGATTAACACTTATTATTTGGGAAAATGCGGATACTTGACCAGGAACCTTTACAGATTTTGAACATTACAAACCGCTCAACTTTAGAGAATTAACTTCAGAAGTTAATATTTTTACGAAAACAATGCCTATCTTCGTCACACGTGTGAGAAGCGAGAGACAGCTTACCCGTTAAGTGAAGTGTACCGATATCAACATATTTAATTCGTTCTCGTGAACCGTTGATAAAATATTCATTTTCAGACCAGATGGAAGATTCAGTATTGTTTGTAAAACTTTTGTGAATAAATCATTATTTGTAATAACAATATTACAAATTGAGGTTTAAATTTCGAAAAGTTACACGAGCGTCTTGCTAGACCTTCTTCATCACTCCAATGTCAACTCGTCATTTTACCAACGAATGGTTTGACTGTAACATTATAACGTCCCCACAGTTAGAGGGAGACATGTTTACCAAACCCGCCACCCTCAGATTAGAGTCGACCACCTGGCATGCCAGCCCATTTGAAATTGGTTTGTACATTAAAATACACTTGTTGAAAGAAAATTTTATGTAAATCTTGTTGGCAAACATAATAAATCTGATACATATCAATTTTCAATTAACTTCTAAATTAAAATTTCCAGGTTTGAAATCGGTATTAGAAATGTTTGAAATAAATTATAATACGTAACAGTAAATATTACAAAATATATTTCAGATTATGAAATTCCAGAGTTGATAAATAAATGTTTTACTAGAACATTCTTCATTTTGGATTTTTGTTTAAGTTGTTGTATAAGGCATTACATGCTAAAATTGAGTTTTGTTTCTTTGTTTGTATTTGAGTTTTTCTAAATGTTATAATTTCTGATGTATTTGACTTATGTTGTGTTTCAAAAACGTGTAAGGTGACTATATTTAAATGTTCTTTCAATCTGGTTTCCATTTTTGTTGTTGTAATATGGATAATTATGGCAGTTATCTATTGTATTTTATAAATAATGTTAGGTGTAGAATGTTTTTCAGTGTAGTTTTGATATACTATAAAAATATGTTTTGTGCCAAACTTTGAATAAATTTGAATAATTGTGTCATATTTCAGACTAATTTTTGCCAAATGTTGGTTATTTGTTTGTCGGGAATATATGGTATGAGCAGTATATGTTTCATGATTTTAACCATATAAAAGTGAGGTTTATACTTTTGAAATTCACACAAAGCTACTCGAGGGCTATCTGTGCTGGCCATCCCTAATTAAGCAGTGTGAGACTAGAGGGAAGGCAGCTAGTCATCACCACCCACCGCCAACTCTTGGACTACTCTTTTACCAACGAATAGTGAGATTGACCGTCATATTATAACGCCCCCACGGCTGGGGGGGCGAGCATGTTTGGCGCGACTCGGGCGCGAACCCGCGACCCTCGGATTACGAGTCGCACGCCTTAACGCGCTTGGCCATGCCGGGCCAACAAGGGTTTAATAAAGAGCTTCTACGTTTTCCACATTTGGTGGGAACATCCCACATTCAAGGTTAATCTCCCTTACTCCCGTTGATTGGTGAACTTTTCCAACACCTTAAATCATAAAATCTACACCTTTAATAGTTTTAGAAAATCCCTGTAATACTGTAGAATAGATATGACATTTATGTTCAACAAAATTCGAAGGTCAGATATTTGTCTGTGGTTTTATGTGAAAATTTATAATGGTGTCAACTACACAAAATGCCACCACAATGTATGATTGTACCCATATTTTGCTATAGAAGTCTTCAGATAGCCACTACTCATCCAGGAGAGCTTTTCACCTTTAGCACGCCTATCTGTGGCTTTAACATAGGTATATATCTCTAGCTTGAAAGTTTGTAAGAAGAGGAAACTGATTTATTATTCAGATATAGCAAACAGTTAACAAACAGAGATTATTACAAGTGACTCTTGAACTATATTAAACAGCCGCATGTATTTGTGACACTTTATTCTGACACTCAAGCATTTTCATTTTAAAAATAACCACGTGATTTTTAGTTATCTTGCAAATTTATTCTTATTGGCGAATCGGACAGTAGCTGTTGATGAACTCGCCCATGATCTTCACTGCCCATTGACCAGTTCATCTAACAGGCACCAGCCACTGTTTCTTGAGTTAGGAACTCAAATATTTGTCATATTTGAGACAAAGTTTAACCTGACACAGTAGAACTTATGTAGACTTCACCTGGACTTGAATTAGACTTATGTTTAATTGTGTGAATTTTAAAGGAACTTACAATATCAGAGTTAATTTGATTTTGGTAACCTACTGAAACACGTAGAAGCATTTAGATTTTACAATTTCAGGTGTTAACATATCCACAACACTACATAATACGATTTATGTGTATTATGTTCACCATTGAAAATTGAATACTGGATTTCAGTGTCATCTGTACGTAAATTTACCAGTGGCAAATCAATGGACTCCATTTTGTTCTCCTTCAGTTATCTAACCCACCACTCAGACGACATGAAGGGACACTGGCGAGTTTTTGTGTTAAATAAACTAATTATGTTTTAAACTACACTTGTTTTTGTTTTACTTTATTGTTCATGATCCTTTAACTATTTTCTAAACCATTCTGAAGCTGCATTATATTGGAACCTTTCGTTTTTCCGTTAGACATCAGTTAATCTGTGGTCTAAACACATATCGCTCTTATTATTGAGAGAAAAAGGTGAGAAATCTTGTATTAGATCTGAAGTTTAACAATATCTTTCTTTTCAAAAATTACCTAGATCAAAAAATAAAATTTGTTTTTAAGATGTGTTCCTATAAAGCTTAGACCAGTACTGCATGCCATTTCATAAGCGACAGCAGCAATATTGTCAGTATTAAACTGGTTTCAGATGTGGTGATATTTTGTATAACAAGATACTATATCTTTGATGAGAAAAGTTTTGTGAATTCGGTTTTGCGATCCTAAGACATATGAAGTTAATTTGTAGATATCTAAGTAAACCTGTTAAAATTTAATGAACATTTAGTAGTGTAATTAATCTTGAGAGTAAGAGTCTATCATATACATCGATTTGTGTATTTGTTTGCGTTTTGTTCATAGCAACGCCACATCGACGATCTGTGTTCACCGAGGGGAATCCAACCCCTGATTTTAGTTGTAACTCCGAAGATTCACCGCTGTCCCACATCGATCTGTGCACCCTTCGTGGTTTTCCACTGATATTACTATACTCTTCAAAAAAAAAAAAAGAAACGCAAAAGGGATATTTTTTTATTTTAAAGAGAAATATATGTAATAACGTTACAAGCTTAGAGTATGTGATGTTACACGTGTTAAGGCACTGGTTGTCAGACCAAAATGACAATAAAAGTTGTGCACTTTGAAAACGGAGGAAAACATCGGATTTTTCGCCAAAACGCATTCGTGTCCAATAAATTTGTTTGAGAGATCTGCATGTTCTGCAAGTGCTACATGTGCAAAATCCCTATAAAAGTGACGGGTTCTCGGTTTCCATAGCTCACCGTTAAGTCACCGACACGCAATACAGTTACGCCAAGACTGACTGAAGCACAACGCAACAATGCCATTGGTTGCTTGGAAGTAGTCGAATCTCGATCAGATGTTGCCAGAGCTGTGAATGTCCACCCAAGCACCATCACAAGGCTATGGAATCGTCACCAACAACATGGATCAACTCGTGACCGTCCACGATCTGGCAGACCTCGTGTGACCACGCCCGCACAAGATCGCTACATCCGGTTACGTCACCTTCGGGATAGGACCACCACTGCGACGTCTACTGCCTCAACCATACCAGGGCTGCGTAGGATTTCCGATCAGACCGTACGCAACCGTGGACGAGATTCTTAGGCCCCATGATGGGTTGCACATGAGACTTGATCTGGCCCTCCAGATCACCAGATTTAAACCCCATCGAACATCTTTGGAACGAGTTGGACCGACGTCTGCGACGGCGACAACCTCAACCGCAGACTCTACCTCAGCTTGCAGCAGCCATGCAGGCTGAGTGGACAGCCATTCCACAGGATGTGATTCGTCATTTCATCGCTTCCATGGGCAGGAGATGCCAAGCAGATATTGATGCTCACGGGGGGCATACTCGTAATTGACGTTAAACTTCACCTAGTGAGCGTGGACTTTGCCTTTGCAGACTTTGGATGTTCAGCAGTGAATGTGCAAAGTTTCACACATGTCATACAGAACTACCGGGAATAAACTTGTTAACAATTTGTCTCAAATTTTGCCTTTTGCGTTTCTTTTTTTGAAGAGTATACTTTATTTTTAAGAAATTCCTAGGCAATGCTTGGTTGAAATGTATATTGTGAAATAGTATTTTTCACTTTTTTCTTGTTTAAAATATATATTGTAAAACTGTTGTCCCCATTTTTTGCGTGTTTATTTCACGTGCCTTTTAATGTCGTATATTTCCGCTGACCTTTGAGTTTATGCGTGGTTCCAGATCACATCCATTTATAATTTAATTTGTCAGCTTATGGTTGAAAAGCAACTTTTTTTCGCGTGGATGTTGAATAGTGGGATGCTAGTGACTGACCGACTGGTCTTCCTTTGGTCAATAGCTCAAAATTAGAGGTGTACTATTATTTTGCATTCATGGCACATTTATTTACAAGTATTTTGGAAATTCGACATCGTGCAACTATATAACGCTTAACAACTGTTTTCTGAACACATTTGAAATGTACTGTAACTCTTTACCAAAATAAATTCAAATCAGATGCCATGTTAGCGTCGCTCACCATTTTTAAACACCAATATTAAAAGTGTAATGTACAATTACACGAATAAAGGTTAAATACTAAAGTTTTTTGTTATTGTGATTACTCGGTTATGATAATAATCACAAATCAATGAAAGCACATTCTAGTGACTGATTCAGTAGCTGAGTGGGCCTTGTATATCCTATGAAGTATCATGATATTTGGGAAACACATTTACACCAGTGGATTTATTGATTTAACAGTGTTTTCAGGAGTTGCGTTTTACTTAGAAGTTTAAAGTTTAGTTGACAGTCATAAGGGTTTGAAATAAAGAACTTTTAATATCTCCAAAACTTATAATGACAAACTTGACTGCGAATTATTTCTTGAAATTAAATATATTTAGTTATATTTCGTACTTTTCAAATTTAAATTAATAACCTGAACCCTATGATTTAACATGGACATTAAAAACTAATTGAACTTTTTCAGTCTATCACTGATTTAAATGATCTTTCAAAGACTAACAATATTTTAATGTCAACTTTTTTTTGTATCGTGTTATATCCAATATCGTGTTATTGGATTTCTGCTTCAAAAAAGTGAATTTCTTGGAATCTTAAAATACAAGACAAACACAAATGAATAGAAAAAAACCATTCTTTATTATATTTCTTGTTACAAACTTGTTAAATACACAACTACATGACTGAGAAAAATCGTGATGTATTATTTAGTGTTACTTTAAAAATTATGTTAACATTACTTATCCGTTTCCATACACTTATTTTAATTGATGTTTCTAGTTTCTAGATATTTTACAGTTAAATGTAAAACTCAGCTTTAATTCAGAGACAAAAGTTAAGTTATATCAGCCTCCTCCTCCCCTCACAGCTGATCCTTTCCTCTCCTATTTTTAATGTTTGTTTTATTTTTGTATTTTCTATTTTTAGTTTAATATTCCTGGTATACTTAGGTTCCTTCAAAATATAAAATACTTTATGTGCAGCAGTTAAAAAAAGAAAGAAAAACAGGGAAAGGTACAAAATTAACTACTTTTTCATAAGCAAATTATTATTTAACGATTTAAAACATTACAAAAATTCAAATATATGAAACATGCCCTAAAGTAGTGATATTTATGCATTATTTTCAGTTTATGTTTGTTATTCAAATATTGCCACTACTTAACAACATTCGAAAAAGTAATTTACTTCCAACTCCAATACAGTAAAACATGCTGGGGGAACAATACACATCATACTTAAACAAATCAAGATACCACTTCTAAATTGGTAAATAATTTTAAAATCAGCCTCCTCTTTCCCTTGGAGCCGATCCGTTCTTTTCCAACACAAGATATGTAAAACTAAAATGGAAGTTATTCCCTCTATTTATTCTCCAACTCCCCATCACGGATATTGTATACTTTATACTGTTATATTGCAACTAATGTTATATTTAATAAATGTCCCCGAGAAGGCATACTGATCATACTGTATTCAATGGTATCATGAGAAACTAATGTCAACTAACTGCCAGTAATTACTCAATACACGTGCTGGGTAACGTTTAGATATAAAGGGTACGGAATTTATAGTATTTATATAAACTACAGGATATTAACAAAAACTTGCAAAATAATAGCAATGCAAGTAGTTTTTGCAATGAAAACTATGAAAGGAGAGACGAAAACCACAATTATTTAAGAAACACAAAGTTACGCTATAATTAGATGATTAGCGAAGGGAAAAAAACACGGATATAATCGACGTGAAAAGTATAGAATTCTTAAAAACAAAAGAACAAAGTGCTTAGGATACATACTGTTAATGAAACAAGTTCACTTATAGTAAGAAGGAAAATTAACTCCTTGGTTTAAAAACAAAGGAAGAAATGTGATGTTTTTGTTTTGTAAGTTATTTGCTACCCGATGGCGTCATAGAAGTGAAAATAGAAAACTGTTAATCTTACTGTGTGCATTAGTTTTTAAGAAGATTACATCAGAAAAATCCGTCACACTTAATCCTAAAACTACTCAATTTTGTTTTTAATTGCAGTGTAAATAAATACAAATTCAACCTTTTCGCTTTAACCGCCTATATTTATTGGATACCACTAGTTATTTATTTATAGCCTAAGGAATTACTTTCAATATTTAACTGTCACATTATAGTCTTCAGTAACATTAAATAAACATTTTAGTAGAAATTAACAACAAATCTGTAGTTTATTCTTATGAAGGATGACGCCAAAGAATAAGACATTGAACACTTTATATTCCCGCTACCGTTACTGTAGAATTATTTACGATTACAACATCTACTGTCATACATGCGTTTGGGGACGTGACTAAGATCAGATTTATACAATAAAAATATTCCTCTATTTTGATTTCTGTTTAAATCTTTTCGTATTTCGGAGAAGCCTTTAAGTTTAAATCTATAACTATTATATAAACGTGTTGCACTTACATCTGATTGTACTGTGTTTGTAACGTCTTCAGTCTTATGTTTCTTAGAATAGAGTCGATCTTGGATATTGTTATGGAATATGTTATTGATTGTATTATCTGTGGTAACTTGTACTGTTAAAGCTGTATCACAAAATTCTCGAAGGTTCTCGAGTGTACGAATCAACAATTTCTGTATACGTAAACACTTGTATCGTCTATATTGTTACGCAAACTGAAATTTCTAGAAAGTTTTTTTTTCACGCCTATAAACGTAATCAACTCGACGCGCCAAAATACAATATATATTTTATTAGTTTGGTGTAGTTAGTGTACTATAAACCTTGGAAGCTATAACTGTGATAAACGCTTATTTATCGGAAACTTCATATATCTGATAAGGCACATTTATAGATTTCAAACATTACAAATCATTTAACCTAAGCGAATTCACATCGGACATTATAATTATTACGAAGACATTATATAGCTTCAGGAATGAAAAACTAAAAGTTCAAAATAAACTCTCTAATCGTTAGCCCTCGATAAGATATCAAGGAAGTTCTAGACCATAAAGAAGACTTGATACTGTATGTAAGTTTGTAAAACATTTGTATATAGATCATTATCTGTAATAACCGTTATGGTATTATGGTTTGTATATTAAAATATAATTGTATTAGAAAAAAAACTGTGTGTATCAATCATCTAAATTACAACTAAACTCAGTTTTAGGCTATTTGAAATTGTAATACGTAACATAGTTCTGTAATATCAATCCACAAATGTATAAAAAGTTGTGAGCAATAAGTAGCACGCCACTAATGTCAAGACAAGCATTAATGATTTCCGAATTTAGAGAGAATGTACGATTTCATTTCGTGCTTTCGCCAAACAAATTATTTATAGTTTAAATAAAAGTTTATTTATACGAAGAGTACGAGAACATCAATATTAGCATTGCCATTGTTTTAGGTGTAACTGTTGGCATTTCGTAGCATCTGTTGTTTTAACGTTAAATATTCAGTTATAAAACAGCTTCCCAATTCCATCATTAGTCACATATTTCCACAATTAGCTATTAGTATCATTTCTTAATACATTTTACAACTATATAATCAGTACATCTTTCAACCTCAACAACTCTAGACTCCACATCAAACAATATTAACAGTAAGCATTGTTAACCACTATGAAGTACTACTGACGGACTGGCATATATATTATTCAATATAGCTTCACAATATGCACAGTCATTGTGTGGAAATAATCAAAATTTTACATAGCTATCAATAATAAATATATAAATTATAAATCTAGCCAACAAGTTACACGAGAAATGTTAAAAATTAAGTTGTATTTGTTACTACATTTCAATCATCCATTCATCTTGCGTAAAATATCCTTTTTAGAAGCTAATTTAAAACCCTGGCCCGTGTTTTATATGATCGTTCAAATTCCTCAAAATCATAAGTATTTTTTGACATCTGTATCCTTGAATCACAAGCGATCATTCCATCTTTACACCCACCACCATACTGGTACAGGTATGTTGATGATACAGTTTCTGAATTCACATGTACAGAACACACACTTAGATTTTTTAACCACGTTAACTCCATAAACCCCAACATTAAGCTACCTGTGAATAGAAAAATTAACCAAATACCATTTCTTAACTTCAAGATCACTAGAACCAATACACAACTCAAAACAGAAATCCACAAAAAATGTCATCCATACTGGGTTATACACACATTCCCTGGGACTCAGCACAAGAAACAAAACAAAACTCAACATATTAAGACACGAAATAAATACAGCCATAAAACTAAGCTCACCCAAGAATATTAAAGATCAAATTAAAAATATAAAACAACACTTCATCAACATCAACAAATTTCCTCCAAAATAGTGGAAAAAATTATACGCACACACCTACACCAACAACAAACAAACAATAATAAATCAAGATACAACAAACTACAAAACCTTACACTGCTGTATACCATATGTTCCCGACATCAGCGAAAAAATAACCAACATTTGGAAAAAAACTTAACAAAACACAACATTCCAGTAAACACTAAATTTATTCAAAAACCAGATACAAAACTAAAGTTCATACTACGTAAAAACTACACTGACAAACATAACACCAACATAATTTATCAAATACAATGCAACAACTGCCACAGTTTTTATATTGGAGAAACAAGCAGAAAAATTGAAACTAAATTCAAAGAAAACAAAAACAAACCTCCACACGTTTTTTGAACACTGTAAATCAAGTAAACACAGCATAACCGTAGAAAGCACCCATATACCAATTAGGGAAACTGCCATAAACAAACACAAAATCAAAGAAGCCCTACTTATACAACAACTAAAACCAGAATTAAATCAGTATAAAGGAACACCTTTATACCTATAGTAATTTGTACATTTTGATTTCAAGTGGGTTTCTCGTCATCAAGAATTGTTTTGATATCTGTTGTCACATCCACTATTGGAATAGTATACTTGGTATTGTTAAGACCACTATTGGAATCAGTATACTTGGCATTGTTAAGATTTATTTTCAACTCCAGTGTATACTGCAAGACTTAACTTTATTGATGCAAAAATGTTCATGAAGAAACTTGAACGTTAAATTTAAAAAAAACGTCACAGGTACAAAACAAAAAATAATTTTAGTGCAACTGTAATATATTCAAGGTGCAATTCAGTTTATTCAGGTATATTAAGTAGTATAAAATTTTAATTGCTCTAATGAAATCCGTAGCCAACTTCCCATCAACAAAAACCGCCAAACAAGCTATTATAGAAAACACAATAACGTGACTATAGTCTGTCAAACTGCCATAATAAATACTAGGTCATAGTAAGTTATCTTTCAAATAATTAAATATTTTCTACTATTTTCTCCAGACAGAAAAACAGTTGATAAATACACGTAACAACAAAGTACGGTCTCTCGTGGAGTTTGATTTCGAAACTACACAAACAGAAAAAATATACAACATTGTAATAAAACTGGACGTACAACTGGGTATGTTGTTCTTGATGAAAAAAATTCAATGAGTAAAAAATATATATAAGAGCAAATAATAATAATAATTAGCCACAGGAAAAACCCGTTTGAAGAAATACTACGAAAACAAAGGATAATTAATATAAATTACAGTTACCATGTGGGCACTAAGAAAAACAAAAACAAGAGTGCATGGTTATATTACGAACAGTAAATTGGAAGGGTGATAACACTGGGGAACACTTTTTCAGTAACTTTGAGTTGCATTGGATATTTTAACTGATTCTGAAGGAGTTTTAGGCGCTGATTTCAAATCTGAAATTAGTTTTTCTCTACAAGCTCTAGTTTGTATGCAATTTGAGGTTAATGAAATTGTACAAATGTGAACTTGCGTAAACCATGTATAAGCATTTTCACGTCCATATATATAGATAGCTTCTAATATTTTGATCATTCTTCTTTTGTTTCAGATCAAACATGGCTTTCAAAAATAGATATCATTGCAGAAACAAGCCTGATGCCTTCTGCTACATATGTGGATGCTACACACTCAATCGTCAGAGACGTAACATATCCTCGTTCGTCAAGCGTGCTTACAAGGCATATTTTGAAGTTCATCTTGGTGATCAAGACAAGCAATGGGCTCCTCATGTTGTGTGCCACAATTGTGAGGAAATGCTTCGAGACTGGACCAAAGGAAAACGCAATGGTCTGCCTTTTGGTGTTCGAATGATTTGGCGCGAACCCACCAACCATGTAACTGACTGTTATTTCTGCATGGTAAACACAACGGGTGTTGGGAAGAAAAAACCGACATAAGATTACGTATCCGAACATTCCCTCAGCTATTCGGCCTGCTCCGCACTCTGAAGAAGTTTCTGTTTCAGTTTTCAAAGGCTTGCCTTCATTGGACGAAAAAGACATTGGACATGATAGAAGCGAACAAGACAGTTGTGACAGTGAATTGTCAGAAAAGTGTACACAATCGGAGAACTGTTCTTCAGACACTGAACCTTTCCCCGTCCCCAAGCCTCTTCCCCAGGCTGAACTGAATGATTTAGTGCGGGATTTAGGTCTTTCAAAGAAAGCAGCAGAGCTTTTGGCATCAAGATTACAAGGCAGAAATCTTGTTGATCACTCTGTTAAAGTATCATATTTCAGAAAGCGTGACCAGCTTTTTGTGACCTTCTTTTCAGAAGACAGACAGTTTGTTTACTGCCATGACATCCAAAGGCTTCTCAAAGAACTGGGTGTACCTTACTATAGTCCTGCTGAATGGAGACTCTTTTTAGACAGTTCAAAACGCAGTCTCAAGTGTGTTCTTTTGCATAATGGGAATGTTTATGGAGCAGTACCTGTCGGTCACTCAGTGCATTTGCGGGAAGACTATGATGATATGAGAATGGTCATGGACTTATTAAAATATCATGAGCACAATTGGATCATTTGTGTAGACTTAAAGATGGTCAACTTTTTTCTTGGACAACAGAAAGGTTTCACCAAGTTTCCATGTTTCCTCTGTATGTGGGACTGACCTATTCGTGACACCCTTGAAGCAGGCATGCCAAATATCATACAAGACCCAATTGTAAGCAGAGATAAGATCATATTTCCTCCTCTTCACATCAAATTAGGTTTGATGAAGCAATTTGTCAAGGCACTGGAAACCGAAGGTGAATGTTTCCAACACATCATCACAGCTTTACCAGGGTTATCATTTGAGAAGATCAAAGCAGGCGTGTTTGATGGCCCACAGATTCGAACCCTAATTCGTGATGATCAGTTTGTTGCTAAGATGACCGCTTTAGAAAAGGCAGCATGGTTATCCTTTGTGGCAGTCGTTCATAACTTCCTTGGAAACAATAAGGCGGAGAACTACATTGCATTGAACTTGTGAACAGAATGCTCCTCGCTTTTCGTGATCTCGGGTGCAACATGAGCATCAAGCTTCATTTTTTGAACAGCCACCTTGATAAGTTCCCTGACAACCTGGGGGCTGTGAGTGACGAACAAGGAGAACGATTCCACCAAGACCTAAAGGTCATGGAAAAACGCTACTAAGGGCGCTGGGACAAAAGTATGATGGCTGACTACTGCTGGAGCATTAAACGAGATTGTCCAGATGAAGTGTACAAACGCAAAAGTTACAAACGCAAATTCCTACCTGAATAAAATACACAAACAAATTGATAAGGTATTCCTATAATTTCCTATAATAACGAAAAATTAAAAAATAAATAAAAATGTCAAATTGCATAAAATCTGTAGCTTGCAGACAAAAACCGATTTCAGATTTGAAATCAACACACTCAAATTGACTATAGAAAGGTCTTTTTTTAAATGCAACAAAATGAGTGTTCCCCAGTAAATAACTGTTAGTTGCTTCTGATTATTACATTTACGAGCATAGTATTAATATAACACAGGTTTAAACAAACAATAAATATTGCTGCTGGTATGAAAAGTAAAGGTAAAAACAGAAACTCAGTATTGAAGTAAATAACACGGATATAAATGGTAAAAAAATTGCAGTGCATATATATTATATAACAAACAATTACATGTAGAAGAAAGAGTGACTAATGGTAATATCACAGCACACTGTGCGTTTTTCATTATTGTTGTTATTAGCACACGCGAAAACCAAAAGCAGGTCTTATATGATTACTCCATTTATTGTTTATAATTGTTAACAATTCTCCAAAATTATCCACAATTTGCTGTATGAAACTCAACTCAAACCTTGCAAAATACATGCTCGATGCATCATTACGTAAGCATTGAAACATTTCACTGGAAATACCATTCAAAAAGTCCACAGACCTTGTTTTATCTCGAGCAAAAATTATACTTTATAACTTTACAGTTTAAGAGAGAGTACTCTAAACGAAAAGTAAATAATCTTAGAAAGTAAATCCAATCTGACTTGAGTGTTGTTCCATGACCACAATAACAAACTGTGTTGACAAAAGAAAATTTCATTCCAAATAATCAAGAGCAAAGTCAGTTTGTCGTAATGCCTTAGTTAAAACCAATACAAGCTAGGTTAAAAATCAAATATTTGCAGAACACTTTTCGGTTTCCCTAAACATTTTTTACAAGCAAACTAATTTAACGAGCGTTGTAAACAATCATAACGCAAATGTTCAACGCCATGAGAGTCAAGTAGAGATAAATCAGATAATTACTGACCACAAAACACCTGCACTTTACTGACAGTTGTTCACAGAAACACTCGCAAAAGAGATGTACTTCTTAACCGTAACATATTAAATGATATGCTTGCAATCATGTAGTCATAGTGCTCTTAAACATAGATATGTAGAAATAAGAGCAGCATCAGAACGTGCTTATATTTATACAAGAAAAATATACATGTACTGTGCATTTTGTATTACTTGGTTTAAACGAAAGTTGATTTATGTGAAGGTAATATGATATTGAAGCTTGTATCATTATTGATGACATATGAAAATAAACAGTAGTTCATAAAAGGGCTTCTTGTTTACCAGTTACATGTCTATCCTTACTGGTCTGCCTTCACAATTTATTGGTTTATAATGCATGATAGTAATAGTGTTCAAAATGAGCGATAAGACTGGCAGTACTTTATTCAATCCTGATATATAGATAAAAAATCTATGCAAGAAATGTCTCGTATAAAATCGATTGTTGGACATAAGTATCAAAATCAGTGGTTTTTGTTTCTCAGCTTCTTACTGCAGTAGAAAGTGGGACAAGTTTATTCAAGAACATCACATTTCTAAAACCTAAACACAAGCAATATTTCCGTTTCCATTAATAATTTTAAATGTATTAAGCCTTGTTTGCCAATAAGAACATTAAGGGAATATCTTACATGCGTAACAAGTAACCACCCTAAAGATAATGGCTTGTTGATATTCAGTAATTTCCTATACTACCTTTCATAGATTATGTAGTCATTGTTCACAGGATTGTTTACACATCTTAATAAACAGCTTCCTACCCCAGATCTTAAAGCACGCCTCTTATTTGGTATTCAGTATAAAAGACATCGGAGCCTCTAAAAAGCTGTTACAAAAAGTGTAAATACAGAGTTCATTTTTTACTGCAGTAGTCTTCAAAAGAATGTAAACAACTGACACGATACTATATCACAATAACTGCTAGCATTTATACAACTTTTCCATTTTCTCTACGTACGTACAACTGATAATTCCATTACATGCGTTTCAACATCATCTTGTGATATACTTGTATACTTTTAGAGCATTGTTATTGCCAAGTGTTTGTTATTTTATAGCAATGCATTAACGCCAAAAAAGACGAAAGTAACGGAAAAAGCTTAGTTTGTTGTATTAATCTAATATTCATCAAGCTTTATTATTCATTCAGCTTAGCTTCTAGGTCGACAAAAATCGGTTTTGCACAAACTGCGATTTATTTAGACTTAGAGGTTCGTCCTCGTGTTTCATTGACGTTATAGTCGTAAAAACAAAACTATTATTCCAAACTGAGATATCTAATAGCGTTTTACCCATGTTTGGATAATATTTTTAAAAACTTCAAATACCTTGTTACTTCCACAATGTGTAAACCTTTAATCCAAATGTTAACAGTCGCATAAATTTCATTTCATCATTCGAAACTGCATTTAGAAATAACAAAAATAATAAGCATCATTAAAATTCCACACGAAAAATAACATTTACACTTATTACCATAAAGTATTCAATTTTACCATTTAGTCCTCAAACTGCATGGAAACTTACTTCACTGTTAACAACGACTACTAACTTCCTTAATCTCTCTTCTAGCAACATCAAAACAATACAGTTAGAAAACTTCAATTATTATTTTTATTAGATTTTCTGTTCAAACTAAAGCTTTTTGAATTTTGAAATTACCCGCTACATCAAGTTTAAAAAGATAAAATTGAATTTAATATAATTTTAAAATATGAATTCCTGTTAATATAACTACTACTTCGTACAACAATATTAGTGGACGATTCTAAAAAAAACAACAGCTATACAATATTCTAGAAACAGTTATTATCGACAGAACTCTGTCGTTAAGACTTATAATGATACTAAACACAGTGTTCCACTTCAAAATAACTAAACTGTAATCAGTACAAGTTTAAACGTGTAACTAAAGGCCATGCAGAAATATGGCAAAAGTTCATATTAAAAAAAACAACAGCCATACAAACCTCAACAATATTTCGTCAAAGCAGTGAAAATGGACTAACTGTACGATTTACATCAACTCAATGTATAACATTTATCCAAGGCAATTTAGAAAAAAAACAAAGAATAAGTTTAATTTTCGTTTACTTCCTACAACTATAAGAATCTATAAAAAGTAATACCAATGTACGAACACGTAGAAACAGAATCAATTAAAATAAAATTGTCAATTTTACTACAATGTACAGCAAAATATTTAAACATTTTAGCAATGATGCAATTTTACTTCAAATATACTATTATAATCGTCATTATAAACAAGGAGTATAGAATTCCACACAAAAAACTACAAAAATAGAAGCGATTAAAACATTTAAAACTTTCCAATATTTCAAACATTCTATTTCAAGTTCCAGGAAAATTAACACTGGCCTCCACATCACCCCTTGTAGCCAGCCGATCCTCCCACAAAAAAAAAAAAACGCATCTCAAAATGTCATATTATTAACAAAAAATCAACAGAGCTTTACATTCAACTTAATATAATATAGGTCAAAATATTTTACAGATTACTAGAAAAAACAAAAGCAAAATTTCAAATATCTGATGCATCATCATTAAAAATCATATAAAAGTTACACAATCATATATTAAACTTTACAAACAATCTACATGATACCCAAACGAGCATCGTTTTCCTAACGTAAAATATCAGGCAGTCGAGAATATGATTGCCTATTTTACTGTGAATGACAAACAATTTACTATTTCAATGCAACAACATTAAAAACAATTCATTATCAATAATCATTATTTTTCTAGCACTTCAACACATTTCATATACATTAGGCGTTTATTTAGAAAACATAACCCAGCTTAAAAACTGTAAAGAGTAAAAGCGTAGATTGTATCAAAATACAAATATCTTGCATCCCCTTACTATTTAGCACACATCCAACCTAACTACTTACATGTTCTAACGTTTTGATATCGTATTAATACAAATGTTTCTTCTAAATACCAACTACAGTTTCACATTGGCTCTATATGACTGTCATCTAACTTATTTTATTTAAAATACAATATATCTATTGATACACAATTGTTTAATGTATTCATGATAATACGCCAGATATTCACAATTATAAATTTCTCCTTTTTAATCATATGAATAACTAACCTATACAATACTACATCGATCACAGTAACTTATGAACGGACATCAACTCATAATTAGTGGGTTTATGAATGCTCAAGCGTTCTACTGACCATGTTTTGTCATAAGAAAGTTTTAATTATTACTCTTACACAGCACTAATTGTACTGTCCGTTATTCCTGATCTTCAATAACTACGTTCTCAAAGTACATTTTCACTCAAGTGAGCGTACGTTCCTTATAATATTATTCAATCAAAGAAACCTCCAGTCAAAATACCTAATGCTTTCCACTGATCATACAAGTTTCTTTTAAATCACTCATGTTTTTCATTTGCAATCGCTAATTTTATTTTTTTCGTTTCTAACTCTTACACCACATATTCACTGGAATTGTGATGAGAGTCGTTTATAACTAATTACAAAATCTAATTACGTTTGGTTCACGCCATTATGTTATACCTTCATTTCATGCCGTAATATCTGAAATCACAAAATCTTAATTTCTACTTTTATTACCATATTAAGAACTTGTGTCTTATGTACCTTCATAGGTATGAATTATCACAGTATAGCTACTACACATCTAGAAAACTGAATGTTACCAAACCTTACGTTACAGATCATGCAGCCGAGAATATCACTACCTAATTTTCTGTGATTAACAAGCAATTTACTACTTCAATGCAACATCGAAAACAATTCATTATCAATAATCAATATTTTTCTCGCACTTCAACAGTAGATTTCAAATAGATTAGGGGTTTATTTGGAAGAAAACATTACCTAGTTTATAAACTACAGAGTAAAAGCTTAGATTTTATTAAAATACAAATTTCTTGCATTCTCTTGCTATTTAGCACACATCTACTCTAACTCCTTATACGTTCTAACGTTTTGACATCGTATTAATACAAACGTTTCTTCTTAATACCACTTACAGTTTAAATTTGGCTTCACTTGACAATGTCATCTAACTTGTTTTATTTAAAACACCATATATCTATTGATATAATAAAAACCGTTTCAAAGACTTGTACATTATCTTGTAAACACTGACGAACGTTACAAAATAACAAAATGTTTCCCAACGACTATATCATATATCGCAATAGTACGATTGTTTCCTCTTTTAGCCTTTGTCAATTTAATAACAATTTTTATTCTATTTGAGTTACCATGACGTCCATTCTTTGCAGTAAACACCAGCTTTAGTGTAATTTTATATCATAAAAGTTATTTCAACCTTACTAAATTAACAATCTGTTTAAGTCAATAGCAAATTTACCATCATCAAAACACGCTAACACTCTCATTGACACTGTAGTTACACAAAATCAAACCACAGCCTTACTCTGTATAGTTGTCAACCTACTACGACAAACATTGGAAGCTTTTATAAATTGTTTTCTATAAAAAATAATCAAAAACATTTTCAACCATTCTCGCGAAATTACAGTAGCGTTTAAAATATGTCAAAAAATGTAGTAGTTTATCTTTTCATTCAAGTTGCTAGTAATTCTGCATAACTTTAGATCAGGGTAAGATATGAACTAATTACAACCTTAACTTACAATGTGTACAAATGCTGAAACTCATTAATCTTACGATGTATTCTAGTAACAGTTACATCAATTCACAAACGTTTATTTTATGCTAATGAATTACCTATTCTCAAATTCCAATTATTTACTCTCATGGTTTCAAAATGTTATACGGCGACAACTACGCACATGTCCCTGTAATTGTTTGCCTTCCTGTAATTGATATTTAAGCTATAGGAACAGTGCTACGCTGTTACACGTTGAAAGGTACTGAAGCGGTACTCCATTTTTACAGGGAGAAGAAAAAACAACATGCAGTCCATGTAAGCAAGGGAAGCAGTGCTTTCCAGATATGTGTTTACAAAAAAATTAATCTTTAAGTATCAGCTAAATATGACGTATTAACTTGCAATTGATTCATACGGAAGCTATCTACTCTACCGTACGAAATCAGTAATCACCTTATATGGGCAAAAGTGCTGCTGGGAAGAATCTGGACTACAACTCGCAAAAATGTTCCTCTTTTTTTTTAATTTATTCTAATTAAAAACATTTTTGTTACATAATATATTCTTTAAAAATAAAATGCTTCTTATACGAATAATTTTCTAAATAATAAATTTCAAATTCATACTTGTATTTAAAAAAAACATGTCTTGAATGTTATATGAACTTCTTCTGTGGCAAAAAGGAAGCAATTACTACTTCATCTTATTGAAAATGTACGCAAAATTAGATGTGTTTGTTAGTTTTTCAATTTCGCGCAAAGCTACTCGAGGGCTATCTGCACTAGCTGTCCATAATTTAGCAGTGTAAGACTAGAGGGAAGGCAGATAGTCATCACCACCAATCGCCAACTCTTGGACTACTCTTTTACCAACGAATAGTGGGATTGACCGTCATATTATAACGCCCCCCACGGCTGGGAGGGTGAGCATGTTTGGCGCGACGCGGGCGCGAACCCGCGATCCTGGGATTACGAGTCGCGCGCCTTACGCGCTTGGCCTAAAAATAACAAAAATATTTAGAACAGCTGATTTATTGATTGAACATTGTTTTCAGGTTAAATTCAATATCACAATGTGTGAACTTCTTTTCTAAGTAATAATTACCTTTTGAATCTCTAACAAAAAAGTGAAATATCTGGAAAGATTAAAATAAAATCCATACACACACACACACACACAAGAATAGATAGAAAACAAAATCATTCTTTATTAAACATTTTGTTACACACTTTATAATTACACAACTACATGATCGAGAAAAGTCATACTACATTAAATTACTATTTCATCTATAAACAGACTTTAGTTTTATCAGCCTCCTCCTCCCCTCATAGCTGATCCTTTCCTCTCCTACTTTTGAAGTGAATATGTTGACGAAATTTGATTTATTACGTTTTCATTTGTCTTACCACAATTATCTATATTTACGTGTTATTTTAAATATAAAATAGTTGTTTTTTTACGTGCATAAAAAATCTGACAACTGACACAAATGCAAAACGGTCTTTATTTTTCATAAGCAAATTATATATTTAATATAAAAATCAAATGAAAGGATACTTTAGAAACCGAATGGAACAAACCTGTCAACCAACTTGAACACGTTTGTATAAAGCTCAAAACACTCAAAACCACTTCAATGAAAAAACGCCAAAAATCAATGTTTCAAGACTGGAAAGAAGACCTTGGTTCTGAAACCAACAGACAACAATAAACTATGCCTGCAGTGGAAAGGACTTTTCCCATGTGCAGAAAGTGGCCAGCAGAATGGATTATGAAGTAAAAGTGTATGGGGAAACCCAGATATAACATGCCAATCTCTTCAAAAGGTACTTCAAGAGGAAAGAAAACATGGCGGGTGTAGCTATCGAGGCACTGTTGGATATGTCTCGTGTATTTTTTTTATAAAAAAATCACAAGAATGATAACTTTAATGACGATTAAGAAATACTAGACCTAAAACTACTGGAAAGAGATGAGACAAGGAATCAATCACAAATAAAGAACTGACTTGTTTTATATTTTGCAAGCAGAGAGACAGTAATAGCAGGTTTACTTATGTAACTGCTTGAGAATCATCTGAGGTGTAGTTCAATTGTAGTGCATTGATCTTATTCTAATATTCCAAATGTTTTTCAAGGCTCTAATTGAGTATTGTTAAAGATTACCTCATAGTTTGTAGAAAAAGATAATATAGGTGCTCAGCTAGGAAATTTATCTATGGACATATGGACGACTGGTTACTGTATGAAGAAAATCAGTGAAAATGAAAATAAAACAAAGTTAGAGTTTAGTTAATATATTTAGTTTGTTTGTAAATTTAACAATAACTAATATGTAGTGAAGATTATTCAATTGTTACAATGGAAGACAGTAAATACTGTATTAATAGAAAAGAAAAAATAATTTCTTCAAATGGAGTTCTACAGTAATCAAACTCGCCTGTGTGAAATGTTTCACAAAATATAATTGTTTAAATATTTGATTATATCTGTGGTAGCCCATATGATAGTGTAGGTGAAGTTATCACTAACTGTATTATAATGACAGAGTGGAGATCAATTTTTTTTAGTCAAATGGTGTTCTAAACTAAATTGACCAGCCTGTGTGGAATTTAACGAAAAACAATATTTAAAGCCTGCGATACAATTGAGATCCAAAAATGTAAAAACAATTGTATAGACATTTTAATTGTTTTAAACACTTTATTTTAAATAAGTGGATTGTGCTGTCAGTTTATTCTTGTAGCCAATAGTTCACATACACCTAATGTGAAAAATCGCGGCCTATGCAAAATATGACCATCGCTAGCCAGCTGAGATTACACAGATGTACATGATCGCGAAAGACATAAACAGCAGAAGTAGGCCTATACATGCATAACTGTTGTCGTGACAGACATAGTGTAGAGATTACCATTATGCTATATAAACATATTTATTTTGATAAATGGATGGAGAAGGATTAGCAACTTCAGCTTTACTTAAAGATGGTGAACTACGAAGATTTGTTGAATAACAAGTAGTAGTAGGAAAAGAAAGAGAGAGAAAATAAGAGTATGAAAAGAATGGAAATAGAGTAGGAACACAACGTGAAATCACCTACATATCACAACACAAAGTAGAATCAATAAATGAAAATGAATGAAGGACTAAACCGATCCAACCTGCCCAAAGTTTATGAAGAATGATAACATGGATGCTTTCCTGGAATGACATGAAATATTCGTCCAAATGAGAAACTGGAATAAAGGTGACTGTACAAACTGTCACAGCCCATTTCTCACGTAAAAAGGCTTTTAAATATATCTAGGTATGACGTCAGAAAATACCATGGACTATGAGAAGTTACATGTGATGTTAATAAAACACAATGAACTCACCGACGAAGGAACTCACAAGAAATTCAATCTAAACACTGGAGAAACTATACTTCACTTTGTGACACGTTTTTGACGATACTTCACAAGATGAACTTACGTAGCCAAATGTGAACATAGTTTTGAAGAACTAACAGATTTAATATGTGGGCAGTTTATGTTCATATTCTCAATAGGCAAGATTACCAGCCTTGCGAAACAGGCCATGGAAGAATAACTGGCAAGTAGACGAATAACCAAGTAAAATCAAAATGAGAATGACTGATCGAAGGTGGCAACCACCTCTAATGACAGAAGGTTAACACATAAACCATACAAAACATGCAATACGAAAATGAGTAATGACAACCAGATGAGTATCCGATGGACAGATCAGAGGCAAGGTCAATCTGCGTGTGATGATTGGTTAATGAAAAAATTTCTTATGGCACAGATGGCCTGTTGAATAGATTTGTGTTTATTTACAAAAACATACCGCTCTGGTAACTCTAAGGGTAATGTGTATGAATTTATAACTCATCATACAGTAAATAAATTACCAAACACCACATATTATATCCTAACTTGAGAATAACAACATTATTTATTCAATTGTAAATGTTTTATATCATTACTACCACAGTCTTCCTTTAAGGTAAGTGGTCGAAAAGTGAATCTTATTTATATAATAATACACTTACTTAAAATATTTTTATTGTACGGAAAATACTTCAGCTTTTTATCCCGTGGCTATTTATCGTAAATTGTAGCGCACTTAACATTTTACTCTTATTTCATCATTAAAAGTTCGTTTATAATTACGTCATTGCACAGTAATCACTTATCGTCATCATTCAATGTTGTGAATTGTTCACACACTAAATATTTTATCGTATTCTTATAAATTACAGCTTCACCTATAGTAAATTCATAACTTATTGTTATTATTTCCGGATTTTAACTCATGAACACATCCTAAGTAAACGTTTTCTCTCACTGATACAATTATAACACTGCTTTTAGTGAACTAACTAAGAAGTAATTGATTTTATGTTTATCATTACAAGATCACTGATAATCTCGTATCACAGTAAATGTTATTCATTATTATCATTATACACACACTTATCAATATTAATTTGAAGTGAAGCATTTAATTTTGAAAACATTGAAGTGAATTATTTTCAGTGCGAAAAATGAATATTTTACAACCAATTATAACAAACCCTTTCCTAAGTCAATATTTCAGTTTTCTTTCTTGTCATAGCTACCTATATTAAATCTCATCGTAAAGTAAATATTTCACCTTATTGATAGCTTGTTCACTGTGCGTCCAGTGAATTGGTGGCACTGTAAATATATTAACATAATACTGTTTTCTACCATAACTGATACTATTCACAGCATAGAAGATGTTTCACGGTGATGTTTTCATTGTATATTTACCTATACTGAAATCGTTTCGAAGTAAATGTTTACCTTAATAGTTTATTTTAAAATTATATCTAATGAACTCACTGTACAACAAATGTTGCCTTTTTATCCTTAAACATTTAAATATAATAAACTCATGAGACACTGCAGTAAAACTTTTTCAAAATGTTATCATTATAATTTTCCTTTCAGCGAGATTATCTCACAGTAAAAATTTTACCAATTAAATGTTCCAATAAAAGTTTTTTTTTTCAATTTCTCTTTCCATCATATAGCAAGCATATCACTCTACAGTTATGAAAAGCTATTTATAATGAAATTATCAAAAACTGGTTCAATTCATTGGTATCTCGGTGTGTTTAGTTGTTGCCAACTTATTTCAAAATAATATTTATCTCATTGTTGTCAATATAAAATTTCGTGAAACCGAATAATCCAACAAATATTTCACCTTAATTAAATCACATTATAATTATTTCAAGTCGCCACACTGAAAATGTCTCTTTTCATTTGAAAGTGAACCTCAGGGTTACTGTAATCCACTTAATTATAATACTTAACACATTGCTAATTCTTTACCTCAACGTTATTCGTATAATTTATATATCGCAAGTTCGTCACACAGTAAATGTTTAAACTTGCTTTCTCGTTATCATTACTTAATTAATGGATTTCATAATCTTAATTAGCTCGTAGTTAAAATATCGGGCAAAAAGTGTCTCATCTCATTGTCATTATCTAATATTCAGTTCTAATGACAAAATCGCAAAGTAAGATACATTTAATTATAAAATACTCTTAAATGCTTTTCATTATTCTTACCCTTTTGAAATTACTTCGAGAAATCTTTTCGCAACAAATGTTTAACATGACTACAATTACAATTTTACTTAGATTGAAACACTTAGTAAACAATTATCTTTAAACTCGCTATTATGTTTAACTTCACTTTCACTATTACATTATTTACAAGTACATTCCACTGGCATGTTCTTTTATTCTTATCATTCAAGAATACTTATAGCATATACAGCAAACCAATTTTCCTTCTTAATGTAATTGTGATTAAATTTAATCAAATGATCCCACATTAAAATACTTCATAATACTGTTTTGATTATTATTACTTATTACGAATCGTTGCAATGTGTTTAGCGTCAATGTTTCCATGTCACTTTTCTTAAGAGAAAACTTCTTTTAAATCAAAGATATTACGTTATTCGCCTATTATTATACAAGCACCATGGATTTTATCATATTTTCATCAATATCTATAAAGCTAATGTTAGACCAACAGCAGACTAGACATTTCACCAGCCACCTTTTTACAATTGGAAGAATACTTATGACGAACATGTAAAAAAAAGTCAAGTCTTTGAAAAAGACCATATTAAAAGGATTTTATTCTAAGAGTAATATAAGAATTCCAACATAAAACCTGATCTTCACATTATCGTTTCGTTACTTTTTTTTTTATGCAGATTTCGCCAGAGGAAAAAAGTGATTAACATTTAGTCCTCTTCCAGAAATTACTACAGCATGAAAGGGAAGCTCATTACAACTACTGCAACAAATACATAGTTAGCACACGAGTGATTTTTTTTAAATCTTCCCCCTACTTAACTTTTCGAAAAAAACAGCAACAGATGATTAAACTAGCATCACATATTACCATCGGGATGTTTACTCAAAAATTTAAGTCTATCGTAGCAATACATTTAGAGTTATATTTGCATCTACACGATAACTCTTCAGCGCTATTTCTTTTTTTTTAAATAAGAATATGCAATTACTATATCAAACTGATATTTCTCTAGTGTTATCTTAAAATTTGCCATTAAAGTACTGTACTTCACAACTGTAAAGAAAACTCAGCTAATATAAGCGAATTCATCGTTGCCGTTACGATGTATAGTGAACACATGCCAAAATAAATGTTTTCCTTTTTGTTATTCAACATTTAACTGTGATAAACTCATGACACACTGCAGTATAACCTTTTCCTACGTGTTATAATTACACCTTTGCTTACAAAGAGAGATTACATGTTATCATTATAACTTTACTTACAATCTTTTATCACAGTAAATATTTTGCCAATTAAATGTTTCACTCAAATGTTATTTCTCTTTCTCCTATACTCATTATCAAGCATATCACTTTATCGTAATTAAAAACTACTTACAGTGAACTTATCATAACGTGTTTTGTCTTATTGCTATCTTGGTGTGTTCAGTTATATTACCAACTTATTGCAAAGTAATATTTTTACCTCATTATTGTCAGTATAAAATTTCGTATAAATGACTAATCCAACAACAAATATTTCACCTTATATAACTATTTCAACTCGCCACACTGAAAATGTTTTTCTCATTCTAACTACAATTATCCTTAAAATAAATCATTTGAAATTAAACCTTAGGATTACCGTTATCCACTTACTTACAATACTTAAAACACTGTTAATTCTCTACTTCAAGGTTATTGTTATAATTTATGTATCGCAAGTTCGTCACACAGTAAATGTTTAATCTTGCTTTCTCATTATCATTTCTTAATTAATGGATTTCATACACTTTACACAGCAAACATTTTACTTTATAACACCATTGTACGTCTACCATTAATGAACTTGTAACATAATAAATTTTTCACATTACTGCCATCATAATAATGTATTTACACTGAACTGATCTCACGCCAAATATTTGATCTTACTGTCGTCATTAAAAGTTCATATACTGAACTCATTGCACAATTTTGTTTTACTATTTTTACACACTCTTACAACATCAAATGCTTTTCCTAATTCCTACAATTTTGAAATTACTTGAAGTATTTGCGCAACAATTAAGATGACTAATATTAAAATCGTACTTATATCCAAATAATTAGATAGTAAAAATTGTACTTCAAACTTCCTATTACGCAATCACTTACACTTAATACATTGTTTTACCCCTTTTGTTAGCTTAATAAATAATGTAGTGAGTTCACTTAAAAGTTATCTCAATTTACTATTACAAGATGATTTATAGGAAGTCATCGCAAAATAAATGTTTTTTTTTTATTTGTACTCTTTTCATCAAACTTCAGTAAATATTTTACCTTGTTCTTATCCTTATAATTTAATGCACATTGAACTCATCGCTTACTGGTACTTTTACGTTTATTATGAAACACTTATACAGAACTTATTTTCTACCTTATTGTGTAATATTTACGGGAAATACATTTTATATTAAATTATTTACCTCGATCGTTAATAAATCAAGAATTAAGAAATTCGCAATAAGATATGTTTCCCATTACACCCAGTTTAACAACACCTACTTCTTTACTTGTCTTTGTTTGGTTTGCCTAATGAGCTTCCCTACATGAGTCAAGTACTCCATTTCTAAAATTCGATATCTTTTGCACAGAACTCTTCGGTCAGATGTGAATACTTTCCTTCTCATACCACAACACTAGAAAAATATCTCGCCACAAAAACATAGAGTTCATTAGGTTACACCACATAATTACTAACACTTTTTTATCATTGTTTTCTTCGTTACAATATTTAAAGAGAAGTCACTGCACAGTTAACGCCGTACTACGTCGTTACATGTCAATTTCACTTACATTGAACGCACTAAATTTTCAATTCACTGTTGTTATCAAATTTCTTGTACGGAATATATTGTGGCGTTGAACTACACTTTAACTATTATATTATTTACAATTAAAACAATTCCACTGGCATGTCCTGTTTTATTATCATTTTAAGCAAACTTACAGTAAACACAGGAAAGTCATTTTCCTTATTAACAGAATTGTAATTAAATTTAATCAAATGATCCCACATTAAAATGCTTTATAATACTGTTTTGATTATTATTTCTCAATGCGAATGGTTGCAACGTGTTTCCATGACAATTTTCTTAATACAGAATTTCTTGTAAATCAATGCTTTATTTTAACCTTATTCACCTGTTACAAGACAAGCACCATAGAACTGCATCTTTCTTTTCACATTTTCATCAATACTTATAAGCTAATAATAAACCAACTGTAACCATTTCACCAGCCATAATTTTATAAATAGAAAATTACATATAACGAATACTCTTTACCTGACTCTTAACGTGGAATTGTTGTCAGCTCATATCCCAGCAAATTCTTTAGCTTATTCTTAACACCAGCGCAGATAGCTCTCGTGTAGATTCGAGCGTAATTTGAAAACAAAAAACAAACTCAACACTAATTTTTCTTATACATATATCATCGCAGCGCAGATATATGGATTTATTCTTATCCTTGTTAAATTACCTATTCTACTCATCACAGCAAAATATTTGTTCTCTTACTGCTAACAATTAGATGTTAGTTATTCTGCAATTTTCCAAAAGCAAATGTTTCACTTCGTTATTATTATAAATTTACTTCAAGTAAAGTCATTCTAATTTGTACTCCCATCATTACTGTTATAAATCCATGTTAAAGTCAATATTTTAAATTTTTTTCTTTCTTATTTCATGCGACTTAAATTAAACTCGTGACCTTGTTAATATTTCACCTTACTGACAGCTTAGAAAACTTACGTATAAAAATTCATCGCACTGTAAATATATTAACAAAACAGCGCTTTGAACAATTACTGATATTAATCACAGCATATTAAATGTTTCAAGTTGATTTTATCATCATGTTTTACATATAGGAAATGATTTCCACGTAAGAATTAATCCTTATTGTAAACATTTTGCTTTAAACTTTCTAATGTACAATCATTTATACTACATGCATTGTTTAACCTCTATATATAAATTTACAAATAGTGAAGCGAGTACACTTTAGTTCTCTTAATTTTCTATTATAAGATGATTAATAGGGAAATAATCGCAGAATAAATGTTCCTTTTATTTCTACTATTATTAGACAACTATTAGTGAGGTCACAGTACAACACATTTTACCTTACACTTTTGCTTATAATTTAACACACAATAAGCTCATCGTCTAGTAACCAACAACAGATTTAACATTTCACCAGCTATAACTTTATAATTAGAAGATTACTTGTAACAAACGTATCGAAATGTGCTTTAACTTTGTATTTAACTTGCACGTTGTATTACTATCTCCTTATACATAGTGAAATCATTTCAAAGTAAATATTTATCCTGATGGTACTGTGTTGAAATTATGTATAGGGAACACATGCCAAAATAAATGTTTTCCTTTTGTTATTCAACATTTAACTGTGATAAACTCATGACACACTGCAGTATAACCTTTTCCTACGTGTTATAATTACACCTTTGCTTACAAAGAGAGATTACATGTTATCATTATAACTTTACTTACAATCTTTTATCACAGTAAATATTTTGCCAATTAAATGTTTCACTCAAATGTTATTTCTCTTTCTCCTATACTCATTATCAAGCATATCACTTTATCGTAATTAAAACTACTTACAGTGAACTTATCAAAACGTGTTTTGTCTTATTGCTATCTTGGTGTGTTCAGTTATATTACCAACTTATTGCAAAGTAATATTTTTACCTCATTATTGTCAGTATAAAATTTCGTATAAATGACTAATCCAACAACAAATATTTCACCTTATATAACTATTTCAACTCGCCACACTGAAAATGTTTTTCTCATTCTAACTACAATTATCCTTAAAATAAATCATTTGAAATTAAACCTTAGGATTACCGTTATCCACTTACTTACAATACTTAAAACACTGTTAATTCTCTACTTCAAGGTTATTGTTATAATTTATGTATCGCAAGTTCGTCACACAGTAAATGTTTAATCTTGCTTTCTCATTATCATTTCTTAATTAATGGATTTCATACACTTTACACAGCAAACATTTTACTTTATAACACCATTGTACGTCTACCATTAATGAACTTGTAACATAATAAATTTTTCACATTACTGCCATCATAATAATGTATTTACACTGAACTGATCTCACGCCAAATATTTGATCTTACTGTCGTCATTAAAAGTTCATATACTGAACTCATTGCACAATTTTGTTTTACTATTTTTACACACTCTTACAACATTAAATGCTTTTCCTAATTCCTACAATTTTGAAATTACTTGAAGTATTTGCGCAACAATTAACATGACTAATATTAAAATCGTACTTATATCCAAATAATTAGATAGTAAAAATTGTACTTCAAACTTCCTATTACGCAATCACTTACACTTAATACATTGTTTTACCCCTTTTGTTAGCTTAATAAATAATGTAGTGAGTTCACTTAAAAGTTATCTCAATTTACTATTACAAGATGATTTATAGGAAGTCATCGCAAAATAAATGTTTTTTTTTATTTGTACTCTTTTCATCAAACTTCAGTAAATATTTTACCTTGTTCTTATCCTTATAATTTAATGCACATTGAACTCATCGCTTACTGGTACTTTTACGTTTATTATGAAACACTTATACAGAACTTATTTTCTACCTTATTGTGTAATATTTATGGGAAATACATTTTATATTAAATTATTTACCTCGATCGTTAATAAATCAAGAATTAAGAAATTCGCAATAAGATATGTTTCCCATTACACCCAGTTTAACAACACCTACTTCTTTACTTGTCTTTGTTTGGTTTGCCTAATGAGCTTCCCTACATGAGTCAAGTACTCCATTTCTAAAATTCGATATCTTTTGCACAGAACTCTTCGGTCAGATGTGAATACTTTCCTTCTCATACCACAACACTAGAAAAATATCTCGCCACAAAAACATAGAGTTCATTAGGTTACACCACATAATTACTAACACTTTTTTATCATTGTTTTCTTCGTTACAATATTTAAAGAGAAGTCACTGCACAGTTAACGCCGTACTACGTCGTTACATGTCAATTTCACTTACATTGAACGCACTAAATTTTCAATTCACTGTTGTTATCAAATTTCTTGTACGGAATATATTGTGGCGTTGAACTACACTTTAACTATTATATTATTTACAATTAAAACAATTCCACTGGCATGTCCTGTTTTTATTATCATTTTAAGCAAACTTACAGTAAACACAGGAAAGTCATTTTCCTTATTAACAGAATTGTAATTAAATTTAATCAAATGATCCCACATTAAAATGCTTTATAATACTGTTTTGATTATTATTTCTCAATGCGAATGGTTGCAACGTGTTTCCATGACAATTTTCTTAATACAGAATTTCTTGTAAATCAATGCTTTATTTTAACCTTATTCACCTGTTACAAGACAAGCACCATAGAACTGCATCTTTCTTTTCACATTTTCATCAATACTTATAAGCTAATAATAAACCAACTGTAACCATTTCACCAGCCATAATTTTATAAATAGAAAATTACATATAACGAATACTCTTTACCTGACTCTTAACGTGGAATTGTTGTCAGCTCATATCCCAGCAAATTCTTTAGCTTATTCTTAACACCAGCGCAGATAGCTCTCGTGTAGATTCGAGCGTAATTTGAAAAACAAAACAAACTCAACACTAATTTTTCTTATACATATATCATCGCAGCGCAGATATATGGATTTATTCTTATCCTTGTT
Organism: Tachypleus tridentatus; assembly: GCF_004210375.1. Lineage (NCBI taxonomy): Eukaryota > Metazoa > Arthropoda > Merostomata > Xiphosura > Limulidae > Tachypleus > Tachypleus tridentatus. The sequence goes on from NC_134830.1 coordinate 146,053,873, forward strand.
AAATTACCTATTCTACTCATCACAGCAAAATATTTGTTCTCTTACTGCTAACAATTAGATGTTAGTTATTCTGCAATTTTCCAAAAGCAAATGTTTCACTTCGTTATTATTATAAATTTACTTCAAGTAAAGTCATTCTAATTTGTACTCCCATCATTACTGTTATAAATCCATGTTAAAGTCAATATTTTAAATTTTTTTCTTTCTTATTTCATGCGACTTAAATTAAACTCGTGACCTTGTTAATATTTCACCTTACTGACAGCTTAGAAAACTTACGTATAAAAATTCATCGCACTGTAAATATATTAACAAAACAGCGCTTTGAACAATTACTGATATTAATCACAGCATATTAAATGTTTCAAGTTGATTTTATCATCATGTTTTACATATAGGAAATGATTTCCACGTAAGAATTAATCCTTATTGTAAACATTTTGCTTTAAACTTTCTAATGTACAATCATTTATACTACATGCATTGTTTAACCTCTATATATAAATTTACAAATAGTGAAGCGAGTACACTTTAGTTCTCTTAATTTTCTATTATAAGATGATTAATAGGGAAATAATCGCAGAATAAATGTTCCTTTTATTTCTACTATTATTAGACAACTATTAGTGAGGTCACAGTACAACACATTTTACCTTACACTTTTGCTTATAATTTAACACACAATAAGCTCATCGTCTAGTAACCAACAACAGATTTAACATTTCACCAGCTATAACTTTATAATTAGAAGATTACTTGTAACAAACGTATCGAAATGTGCTTTAACTTTGTATTTAACTTGCACGTTGTATTACTATCTCCTTATACATAGTGAAATCATTTCAAAGTAAATATTTATCCTGATGGTACTGTGTTGAAATTATGTATAGGGAACACATGCCAAAATAAATGTTTTCCTTTTTGTTATTCAACATTTAACTGTGATAAACTCATGACACACTGCAGTATAACCTTTTCCTACGTGTTATAATTACACCTTTGCTTACAAAGAGAGATTACATGTTATCATTATAACTTTACTTACAATCTTTTATCACAGTAAATATTTTGCCAATTAAATGTTTCACTCAAATGTTATTTCTCTTTCTCCTATACTCATTATCAAGCATATCACTTTATCGTAATTAAAAACTACTTACAGTGAACTTATCAAAACGTGTTTTGTCTTATTGCTATCTTGGTGTGTTCAGTTATATTACCAACTTATTGCAAAGTAATATTTTTACCTCATTATTGTCAGTATAAAATTTCGTATAAATGACTAATCCAACAACAAATATTTCACCTTATATAACTATTTCAACTCGCCACACTGAAAATGTTTTTCTCATTCTAACTACAATTATCCTTAAAAATAAATCATTTGAAATTAAACCTTAGGATTACCGTTATCCACTTACTTACAATACTTAAAACACTGTTAATTCTCTACTTCAACGTTATTGTTATAATTTATGTATCGCAAGTTCGTCACACAGTAAATGTTTAATCTTGCTTTCTCATTATCATTTCTTAATTAATGGATTTCATACACTTTACACAGCAAACATTTTACTTTATAACACCATTGTACGTCTACCATTAATGAACTTGTAACATAATAAATTTTTCACATTACTGCCATCATAATAATGTATTTACACTGAACTGATCTCACGCCAAATATTTGATCTTACTGTCGTCATTAAAAGTTCATATACTGAACTCATTGCACAATTTTGTTTTACTATTTTTACACACTCTTACAACATCAAATGCTTTTCCTAATTCCTACAATTTTGAAATTACTTGAAGTATTTGCGCAACAATTAACATGACTAATATTAAAATCGTACTTATATCCAAATAATTAGATAGTAAAAATTGTACTTCAAACTTCCTATTACGCAATCACTTACACTTAATACATTGTTTTACCCCTTTTGTTAGCTTAATAAATAATGTAGTGAGTTCACTTGAAAGTTATCTCAATTTACTATTACAAGATGATTTATAGGAAGTCATCGCAAAATAAATGTTTTTTTTTATTTGTACTCCTTTCATCAAACTTCAGTAAATATTTTACCTTCTTCTTATCCTTATAATTTAATGCACATTGAACTCATCGCTTACTGGTACTTTTACGTTTATTATGAAACACTTATACAGAACTTATTTTCTACCTTATTGTGTAATATTTACGGGAAATACATTTTATATTAAATTATTTACCTCGATCGTTAATAAATCAAGAATTAAGAAATTCGCAATAAGATATGTTTCCCATTACACCCAGTTTAACAACACCTACTTCTTTACTTGTCTTTGTTTGGTTTGCCTAATGAGCTTCCCTACATGAGTCAAGTACTCCATTTCTAAAATTCGATATCTTTTGCACAGAACTCTTCGGTCAGATGTGAATACTTTCCTTCTCATACCACAACACTAGAAAAATATCTCGCCACAAAACATAGAGTTCATTAGGTTACACCACATAATTACTAACACTTTTTTATCATTGTTTTCTTCGTTACAATATTTAAAGAGAAGTCACTGCACAGTTAACGCCGTACTACGTCGTTACATGTCAATTTCACTTACATTGAACGCACTAAATTTTCAATTCACTGTTGTTATCAAATTTCTTGTACGGAATATATTGTGGCGTTGAACTACACTTTAACTATTATATTATTTACAATTAAAACAATTCCACTGGCATGTCCTGTTTTTATTATCATTTTAAGCAAACTTACAGTAAACACAGGAAAGTCATTTTCCTTATTAACAGAATTGTAATTAAATTTAATCAAATGATCCCACATTAAAATGCTTTATAATACTGTTTTGATTATTATTTCTCAATGCGAATGGTTGCAACGTGTTTCCATGACAATTTTCTTAATACAGAATTTCTTGTAAATCAATGCTTTATTTTAACCTTATTCACCTGTTACAAGACAAGCACCATAGAACTGCATCTTTCTTTTCACATTTTCATCAATACTTATAAGCTAATAATAAACCAACTGTAACCATTTCACCAGCCATAATTTTATAAATAGAAAATTACATATAACGAATACTCTTTACCTGACTCTTAACGTGGAATTGTTGTCAGCTCATATCCCAGCAAATTCTTTAGCTTATTCTTAACACCAGCGCAGATAGCTCTCGTGTAGATTCGAGCGTAATTTGAAAAACAAAACAAACTCAACACTAATTTTTCTTATACATATATCATCGCAGCGCAGATATATGGATTTATTCTTATCCTTGTTAAATTACCTATTCTACTCATCACAGCAAAATATTTGTTCTCTTACTGCTAACAATTAGATGTTAGTTATTCTGCAATTTTCCAAAAGCAAATGTTTCACTTCGTTATTATTATAAATTTACTTCAAGTAAAGTCATTCTAATTTGTACTCCCATCATTACTGTTATAAATCTATGTTAAAGTCAATATTTTAAATTTTTTCTTTCTTATTTCATGCGACTTAAATTAAACTCGTGACCTTGTTAATATTTCACCTTACTGACAGCTTAGAAAACTTACGTATAAAATTCATCGCACTGTAAATATATTAACAAAACAGCGCTTTGAACAATTACTGATATTAATCACAGCATATTAAATGTTTCAAGTTGATTTTATCATCATGTTTTACATATAGGAAATGATTTCCACGTAAGAATTAATCCTTATTGTAAACATTTTGCTTTAAACTTTCTAATGTACAATCATTTATACTACATGCATTGTTTAACCTCTATATATAAATTTACAAATAGTGAAGCGAGTACACTTTAGTTCTCTTAATTTTCTATTATAAGATGATTAATAGGGAAATAATCGCAGAATAAATGTTCCTTTTATTTCTACTATTATTAGACAACTATTAGTGAGGTCACAGTACAACACATTTTACCTTACACTTTTGCTTATAATTTAACACACAATAAGCTCATCGTCTAGTAACCAACAACAGATTTAACATTTCACCAGCTATAACTTTATAATTAGAAGATTACTTGTAACAAACGTATCGAAATGTGCTTTAACTTTGTATTTAACTTGCACGTTGTATTACTATCTCCTTATACATAGTGAAATCATTTCAAAGTAAATATTTATCCTGATGGTACTGTGTTGAAATTATGTATAGGAACACATGCCAAAATAAATGTTTTCCTTTTGTTATTCAACATTTAACTGTGATAAACTCATGACACACTGCAGTATAACCTTTTCCTACGTGTTATAATTACACCTTTGCTTACAAAGAGAGATTACATGTTATCATTATAACTTTACTTACAATCTTTTATCACAGTAAATATTTTGCCAATTAAATGTTTCACTCAAATGTTATTTCTCTTTCTCCTATACTCATTATCAAGCATATCACTTTATCGTAATTAAAACTACTTACAGTGAACTTATCAAAACGTGTTTTGTCTTATTGCTATCTTGGTGTGTTCAGTTATATTACCAACTTATTGCAAAGTAATATTTTTACCTCATTATTGTCAGTATAAAATTTCGTATAAATGACTAATCCAACAACAAATATTTCACCTTATATAACTATTTCAACTCGCCACACTGAAAATGTTTTTCTCATTCTAACTACAATTATCCTTAAAATAAATCATTTGAAATTAAACCTTAGGATTACCGTTATCCACTTACTTACAATACTTAAAACACTGTTAATTCTCTACTTCAACGTTATTGTTATAATTTATGTATCGCAAGTTCGTCACACAGTAAATGTTTAATCTTGCTTTCTCATTATCATTTCTTAATTAATGGATTCATACACTTTACACAGCAAACATTTTACTTTATAACACCATTGTACGTCTACCATTAACGAACTTGTAACATAATAAATTTTTCACATTACTGCCATCATAATAATGTATTTACACTGAACTGATCTCACGCCATATACTGAACTCATTGCACAATTTTGTTTTACTATTTTTACACACTCTTACAACATCAAATGCTTTTCCTAATTCCTACAATTTTAAAATTACTTGAAGTATTTGCGCAACAATTAAGATGACTAATATTAAAATCGTACTTATATCCAAATAATTAGATAGTAAAAATTGTACTTCAAACTTCCTATTACGCAATCACTTACACTTAATACATTGTTTTACCCCTTATTGTTAGCTTAATAAATAATGTAGTGAGTTCACTTGAAAGTTATCTCAATTTACTATTACAAGATGATTTATAGGAAGTCATCGCAAAATAAATGTTTTTTTTTTTTATTTGTACTCTTTTCATCAAACTTCAGTAAATATTTTACCTTCTTCTTATCCTTATAATTTAATGCACATTGAACTCATCGCTTACTGGTACTTTTACGTTTATTATGAAACACTTATACAGAACTTATTTTCTACCTTATTGTGTAATATTTACGGGAAATACATTTTATATTAAATTATTTACCTCGATCGTTAATAAATCAAGAATTAAGAAATTCGCAATAAGATATGTTTCCCATTACACCCAGTTTAACAACACCTACTTCTTTACTTGTCTTTGTTTGGTTTGCCTAATGAGCTTCCCTACATGAGTCAAGTACTCCATTTCTAAAATTCGATATCTTTTGCACAGAACTCTTCGGTCAGATGTGAATACTTTCCTTCTCATACCACAACACTAGAAAAATATCTCGCCACAAAAACATAGAGTTCATTAGGTTACACCACATAATTACTAACACTTTTTTATCATTGTTTTCTTCGTTACAATATTTAAAGAGAAGTCACTGCACAGTTAACGCCGTACTACGTCGTTACATGTCAATTTCACTTACATTGAACGCACTAAATTTTCAATTCACTGTTGTTATCAAATTTCTTGTACGGAATATATTGTGGCGTTGAACTACACTTTAACTATTATATTATTTACAATTAAAACAATTCCACTGGCATGTCCTGTTTTATTATCATTTTAAGCAAACTTACAGTAAACACAGGAAAGTCATTTTCCTTATTAACAGAATTGTAATTAAATTTAATCAAATGATCCCACATTAAAATGCTTTATAATACTGTTTTGATTATTATTTCTCAATGCGAATGGTTGCAACGTGTTTCCATGACAATTTTCTTAATACAGAATTTCTTGTAAATCAATGCTTTATTTTAACCTTATTCACCTGTTACAAGACAAGCACCATAGAACTGCATCTTTCTTTTCACATTTTCATCAATACTTATAAGCTAATAATAAACCAACTGTAACCATTTCACCAGCCATAATTTTATAAATAGAAAATTACATATAACGAATACTCTTTACCTGACTCTTAACGTGGAATTGTTGTCAGCTCATATCCCAGCAAATTCTTTAGCTTATTCTTAACACCAGCGCAGATAGCTCTCGTGTAGATTCGAGCGTAATTTGAAAAACAAAACAAACTCAACACTAATTTTTCTTATACATATATCATCGCAGCGCAGATATATGGATTTATTCTTATCCTTGTTAAATTACCTATTCTACTCATCACAGCAAAATATTTGTTCTCTTACTGCTAACAATTAGATGTTAGTTATTCTGCAATTTTCCAAAAGCAAATGTTTCACTTCGTTATTATTATAAATTTACTTCAAGTAAAGTCATTCTAATTTGTACTCCCATCATTACTGTTATAAATCCATGTTAAAGTCAATATTTTAAATTTTTTTCTTTCTTATTTCATGCGACTTAAATTAAACTCGTGACCTTGTTAATATTTCACCTTACTGACAGCTTAGAAAACTTACGTATAAAATTCATCGCACTGTAAATATATTAACAAAACAGCGCTTTGAACAATTACTGATATTAATCACAGCATATTAAATGTTTCAAGTTGATTTTATCATCATGTTTTACATATAGGAAATGATTTCCACGTAAGAATTAATCCTTATTGTAAACATTTTGCTTTAAACTTTCTAATGTACAATCATTTATACTACATGCATTGTTTAACCTCTATATATAAATTTACAAATAGTGAAGCGAGTACACTTTAGTTCTCTTAATTTTCTATTATAAGATGATTAATAGGGAAATAATCGCAGAATAAATGTTCCTTTTATTTCTACTATTATTAGACAACTATTAGTGAGGTCACAGTACAACACATTTTACCTTACACTTTTGCTTATAATTTAACACACAATAAGCTCATCGTCTAGTAACCAACAACAGATTTAACATTTCACCAGCTATAACTTTATAATTAGAAGATTACTTGTAACAAACGTATCGAAATGTGCTTTAACTTTGTATTTAACTTGCACGTTGTATTACTATCTCCTTATACATAGTGAAATCATTTCAAAGTAAATATTTATCCTGATGGTACTGTGTTGAAATTATGTATAGGGAACACATGCCAAAATAAATGTTTTCCTTTTGTTATTCAACATTTAACTGTGATAAACTCATGACACACTGCAGTATAACCTTTTCCTACGTGTTATAATTACACCTTTGCTTACAAAGAGAGATTACATGTTATCATTATAACTTTACTTACAATCTTTTATCACAGTAAATATTTTGCCAATTAAATGTTTCACTCAAATGTTATTTCTCTTTCTCCTATACTCATTATCAAGCATATCACTTTATCGTAATTAAAACTACTTACAGTGAACTTATCAAAACGTGTTTTGTCTTATTGCTATCTTGGTGTGTTCAGTTATATTACCAACTTATTGCAAAGTAATATTTTTACCTCATTATTGTCAGTATAAAATTTCGTATAAATGACTAATCCAACAACAAATATTTCACCTTATATAACTATTTCAACTCGCCACACTGAAAATGTTTTTCTCATTCTAACTACAATTATCCTTAAAATAAATCATTTGAAATTAAACCTTAGGATTACCGTTATCCACTTACTTACAATACTTAAAACACTGTTAATTCTCTACTTCAACGTTATTGTTATAATTTATGTATCGCAAGTTCGTCACACAGTAAATGTTTAATCTTGCTTTCTCATTATCATTTCTTAATTAATGGATTCATACACTTTACACAGCAAACATTTTACTTTATAACACCATTGTACGTCTACCATTAATGAACTTGTAACATAATAAATTTTTCACATTACTGCCATCATAATAATGTATTTACACTGAACTGATCTCACGCCAAATATTTGATCTTACTGTCGTCATTAAATGTTCATATACTGAACTCATTGCACAATTTTGTTTTACTATTTTTACACACTCTTACAACATCAAATGCTTTTCCTAATTCCTACAATTTTAAAATTACTTGAAGTATTTGCGCAACAATTAAGATGACTAATATTAAAATCGTACTTATATCCAAATAATTAGATAGTAAAAATTGTACTTCAAACTTCCTATTACGCAATCACTTACACTTAATACATTGTTTTACCCCTTTTGTTAGCTTAATAAATAATGTAGTGAGTTCACTTGAAAGTTATCTCAATTTACTATTACAAGATGATTTATAGGAAGTCATCGCAAAATAAATGTTTTTTTTTATTTGTACTCCTTTCATCAAACTTCAGTAAATATTTTACCTTGTTCTTATCCTTATAATTTAATGCACATTGAACTCATCGCTTACTGGTACTTTTACGTTTATTATGAAACACTTATACAGAACTTATTTTCTACCTTATTGTGTAATATTTACGGGAAATACATTTTATATTAAATTATTTACCTCGATCGTTAATAAATCAAGAATTAAGAAATTCGCAATAAGATATGTTTCCCATTACACCCAGTTTAACAACACCTACTTCTTTACTTGTCTTTGTTTGGTTTGCCTAATGAGCTTCCCTACATGAGTCAAGTACTCCATTTCTAAAATTCGATATCTTTTGCACAGAACTCTTCGGTCAGATGTGAATACTTTCCTTCTCATACCACAACACTAGAAAAATATCTCGCCACAAAACATAGAGTTCATTAGGTTACACCACATAATTACTAACACTTTTTTATCATTGTTTTCTTCGTTACAATATTTAAAGAGAAGTCACTGCACAGTTAACGCCGTACTACGTCGTTACATGTCAATTTCACTTACATTGAACGCACTAAATTTTCAATTCACTGTTGTTATCAAATTTCTTGTACGGAATATATTGTGGCGTTGAACTACACTTTAACTATTATATTATTTACAATTAAAACAATTCCACTGGCATGTCCTGTTTTTATTATCATTTTAAGCAAACTTACAGTAAACACAGGAAAGTCATTTTCCTTATTAACAGAATTGTAATTAAATTTAATCAAATGATCCCACATTAAAATGCTTTATAATACTGTTTTGATTATTATTTCTCAATGCGAATGGTTGCAACGTGTTTCCATGACAATTTTCTTAATACAGAATTTCTTGTAAATCAATGCTTTATTTTAACCTTATTCACCTGTTACAAGACAAGCACCATAGAACTGCATCTTTCTTTTCACATTTTCATCAATACTTATAAGCTAATAATAAACCAACTGTAACCATTTCACCAGCCATAATTTTATAAATAGAAAATTACATATAACGAATACTCTTTACCTGACTCTTAACGTGGAATTGTTGTCAGCTCATATCCCAGCAAATTCTTTAGCTTATTCTTAACACCAGCGCAGATAGCTCTCGTGTAGATTCGAGCGTAATTTGAAAAACACCAAACAAACTCAACACTAATTTTTCTTATACATATATCATCGCAGCGCAGATATATGGATTTATTCTTATCCTTGTTAAATTACCTATTCTACTCATCACAGCAAAATATTTGTTCTCTTACTGCTAACAATTAGATGTTAGTTATTCTGCAATTTTCCAAAAGCAAATGTTTCACTTCGTTATTATTATAAATTTACTTCAAGTAAAGTCATTCTAATTTGTATTCCCATCATTACTGTTATAAATCCATGTTAAAGTCAATATTTTAAATTTTTTTTCTTTCTTATTTCATGCGACTTAAATTAAACTCGTGACCTTGTTAATATTTCACCTTACTGACAGCTTAGAAAACTTACGTATAAAAATTCATCGCACTGTAAATATATTAACAAAACAGCGCTTTGAACAATTACTGATATTAATCACAGCATATTAAATGTTTCAAGTTGATTTTATCATCATGTTTTACATATAGGGAAATGATTTCCACGTAAGAATTAATCCTTATTGTAAACATTTTGCTTTAAACTTTCTAATGTACAATCATTTATACTACATGCATTGTTTAACCTCTATATATAAATTTACAAATAGTGAAGCGAGTACACTTTAGTTCTCTTAATTTTCTATTATAAGATGATTAATAGGGAAATAATCGCAGAATAAATGTTCCTTTTATTTCTACTATTATTAGACAACTATTAGTGAGGTCACAGTACAACACATTTTACCTTACACTTTTGCTTATAATTTAACACACAATAAGCTCATCGTCTAGTAACCAACAACAGATTTAACATTTCACCAGCTATAACTTTATAATTAGAAGATTACTTGTAACAAACGTATCGAAATGTGCTTTAACTTTGTATTTAACTTGCACGTTGTATTACTATCTCCTTATACATAGTGAAATCATTTCAAAGTAAATATTTATCCTGATGGTACTGTGTTGAAATTATGTATAGGGAACACATGCCAAAATAAATGTTTTCCTTTTGTTATTCAACATTTAACTGTGATAAACTCATGACACACTGCAGTATAACCTTTTCCTACGTGTTATAATTACACCTTTGCTTACAAAGAGAGATTACATGTTATCATTATAACTTTACTTACAATCTTTTATCACAGTAAATATTTTGCCAATTAAATGTTTCACTCAAATGTTATTTCTCTTTCTCCTATACTCATTATCAAGCATATCACTTTATCGTAATTAAAACTACTTACAGTGAACTTATCAAAACGTGTTTTGTCTTATTGCTATCTTGGTGTGTTCAGTTATATTACCAACTTATTGCAAAGTAATATTTTTACCTCATTATTGTCAGTATAAAATTTCGTATAAATGACTAATCCAACAACAAATATTTCACCTTATATAACTATTTCAACTCGCCACACTGAAAATGTTTTTTCTCATTCTAACTACAATTATCCTTAAAAATAAATCATTTGAAATTAAACCTTAGGATTACCGTTATCCACTTACTTACAATACTTAAAACACTGTTAATTCTCTACTTCAAGGTTATTGTTATAATTTATGTATCGCAAGTTCGTCACACAGTAAATGTTTAATCTTGCTTTCTCATTATCATTTCTTAATTAATGGATTCATACACTTTACACAGCAAACATTTTACTTTATAACACCATTGTACGTCTACCATTAACGAACTTGTAACATAATAAATTTTTCACATTACTGCCATCATAATAATGTATTTACACTGAACTGATCTCACGCCAAATATTTGATCTTACTGTCGTCATTAAATGTTCATATACTGAACTCATTGCACAATTTTGTTTTACTATTTTTACACACTCTTACAACATCAAATGCTTTTCCTAATTCCTACAATTTTAAAATTACTTGAAGTATTTGCGCAACAATTAAGATGACTAATATTAAAATCGTACTTATATCCAAATAATTAGATAGTAAAAATTGTACTTCAAACTTCCTATTACGCAATCACTTACACTTAATACATTGTTTTACCCCTTTTGTTAGCTTAATAAATAATGTAGTGAGTTCACTTAAAAGTTATCTCAATTTACTATTACAAGATGATTTATAGGAAGTCATCGCAAAATAAATGTTTTTTTTTATTTGTACTCTTTTCATCAAACTTCAGTAAATATTTTACCTTGTTCTTATCCTTATAATTTAATGCACATTGAACTCATCGCTTACTGGTACTTTTACGTTTATTATGAAACACTTATACAGAACTTATTTTCTACCTTATTGTGTAATATTTATGGGAAATACATTTTATATTAAATTATTTACCTCGATCGTTAATAAATCAAGAATTAAGAAATTCGCAATAAGATATGTTTCCCATTACACCCAGTTTAACAACACCTACTTCTTTACTTGTCTTTGTTTGGTTTGCCTAATGAGCTTCCCTACATGAGTCAAGTACTCCATTTCTAAAATTCGATATCTTTTGCACAGAACTCTTCGGTCAGATGTGAATACTTTCCTTCTCATACCACAACACTAGAAAAATATCTCGCCACAAAAAACATAGAGTTCATTAGGTTACACCACATAATTACTAACACTTTTTTATCATTGTTTTCTTCGTTACAATATTTAAAGAGAAGTCACTGCACAGTTAACGCCGTACTACGTCGTTACATGTCAATTTCACTTACATTGAACGCACTAAATTTTCAATTCACTGTTGTTATCAAATTTCTTGTACGGAATATATTGTGGCGTTGAACTACACTTTAACTATTATATTATTTACAATTAAAACAATTCCACTGACATGTCCTGTTTTATTATCATTTTAAGCAAACTTACAGTAAACACAGGAAAGTCATTTTCCTTATTAACAGAATTGTAATTAAATTTAATCAAATGATCCCACATTAAAATGCTTTATAATACTGTTTTGATTATTATTTCTCAATGCGAATGGTTGCAACGTGTTTCCATGACAATTTTCTTAATACAGAATTTCTTGTAAATCAATGCTTTATTTTAACCTTATTCACCTGTTACCAGACAAGCACCATAGAACTGCATCTTTCTTTTCACATTTTCATCAATACTTATAAGCTAATAATAAACCAACTGTAACCATTTCACCAGCCATAATTTTATAAATAGAAAATTACATATAACGAATACTCTTTACCTGACTCTTAACGTGGAATTGTTGTCAGCTCATATCCCAGCAAATTCTTTAGCTTATTCTTAACACCAGCGCAGATAGCTCTCGTGTAGATTCGAGCGTAATTTGAAAAACAAAAACAAACTCAACACTAATTTTTCTTATACATATATCATCGCAGCGCAGATATATGGATTTATTCTTATCCTTGTTAAATTACCTATTCTACTCATCACAGCAAAATATTTGTTCTCTTACTGCTAACAATTAGATGTTAGTTATTCTGCAATTTTCCAAAAGCAAATGTTTCACTTCGTTATTATTATAAATTTACTTCAAGTAAAGTCATTCTAATTTGTACTCCCATCATTACTGTTATAAATCCATGTTAAAGTCAATATTTTAAATTTTTTTCTTTCTTATTTCATGCGACTTAAATTAAACTCGTGACCTTGTTAATATTTCACCTTACTGACAGCTTAGAAAACTTACGTATAAAATTCATCGCACTGTAAATATATTAACAAAACAGCGCTTTGAACAATTACTGATATTAATCACAGCATATTAAATGTTTCAAGTTGATTTTATCATCATGTTTTACATATAGGAAATGATTTCCACGTAAGAATTAATCCTTATTGTAAACATTTTGCTTTAAACTTTCTAATGTACAATCATTTATACTACATGCATTGTTTAACCTCTATATATAAATTTACAAATAGTGAAGCGAGTACACTTTAGTTCTCTTAATTTTCTATTATAAGATGATTAATAGGGAAATAATCGCAGAATAAATGTTCCTTTTATTTCTACTATTATTAGACAACTATTAGTGAGGTCACAGTACAACACATTTTACCTTACACTTTTGCTTATAATTTAACACACAATAAGCTCATCGTCTAGTAACCAACAACAGATTTAACATTTCACCAGCTATAACTTTATAATTAGAAGATTACTTGTAACAAACGTATCGAAATGTGCTTTAACTTTGTATTTAACTTGCACGTTGTATTACTATCTCCTTATACATAGTGAAATCATTTCAAAGTAAATATTTATCCTGATGGTACTGTGTTGAAATTATGTATAGGGAACACATGCCAAAATAAATGTTTTCCTTTTTGTTATTCAACATTTAACTGTGATAAACTCATGACACACTGCAGTATAACCTTTTCCTACGTGTTATAATTACACCTTTGCTTACAAAGAGAGATTACATGTTATCATTATAACTTTACTTACAATCTTTTATCACAGTAAATATTTTGCCAATTAAATGTTTCACTCAAATGTTATTTCTCTTTCTCCTATACTCATTATCAAGCATATCACTTTATCGTAATTAAAAACTACTTACAGTGAACTTATCAAAACGTGTTTTGTCTTATTGCTATCTTGGTGTGTTCAGTTATATTACCAACTTATTGCAAAGTAATATTTTTACCTCATTATTGTCAGTATAAAATTTCGTATAAATGACTAATCCAACAACAAATATTTCACCTTATATAACTATTTCAACTCGCCACACTGAAAATGTTTTTCTCATTCTAACTACAATTATCCTTAAAAATAAATCATTTGAAATTAAACCTTAGGATTACCGTTATCCACTTACTTACAATACTTAAAACACTGTTAATTCTCTACTTCAAGGTTATTGTTATAATTTATGTATCGCAAGTTCGTCACACAGTAAATGTTTAATCTTGCTTTCTCATTATCATTTCTTAATTAATGGATTCATACACTTTACACAGCAAACATTTTACTTTATAACACCATTGTACGTCTACCATTAACGAACTTGTAACATAATAAATTTTTCACATTACTGCCATCATAATAATGTATTTACACTGAACTGATCTCACGCCAAATATTTGATCTTACTGTCGTCATTAAATGTTCATATACTGAACTCATTGCACAATTTTGTTTTACTATTTTTACACACTCTTACAACATCAAATGCTTTTCCTAATTCCTACAATTTTAAAATTACTTGAAGTATTTGCGCAACAATTAAGATGACTAATATTAAAATCGTACTTATATCCAAATAATTAGATAGTAAAAATTGTACTTCAAACTTCCTATTACGCAATCACTTACACTTAATACATTGTTTTACCCCTTTTGTTAGCTTAATAAATAATGTAGTGAGTTCACTTAAAAGTTATCTCAATTTACTATTACAAGATGATTTATAGGAAGTCATCGCAAAATAAATGTTTTTTTTTATTTGTACTCTTTTCATCAAACTTCAGTAAATATTTTACCTTGTTCTTATCCTTATAATTTAATGCACATTGAACTCATCGCTTACTGGTACTTTTACGTTTATTATGAAACACTTATACAGAACTTATTTTCTACCTTATTGTGTAATATTTATGGGAAATACATTTTATATTAAATTATTTACCTCGATCGTTAATAAATCAAGAATTAAGAAATTCGCAATAAGATATGTTTCCCATTACACCCAGTTTAACAACACCTACTTCTTTACTTGTCTTTGTTTGGTTTGCCTAATGAGCTTCCCTACATGAGTCAAGTACTCCATTTCTAAAATTCGATATCTTTTGCACAGAACTCTTCGGTCAGATGTGAATACTTTCCTTCTCATACCACAACACTAGAAAAATATCTCGCCACAAAAACATAGAGTTCATTAGGTTACACCACATAATTACTAACACTTTTTTATCATTGTTTTCTTCGTTACAATATTTAAAGAGAAGTCACTGCACAGTTAACGCCGTACTACGTCGTTACATGTCAATTTCACTTACATTGAACGCACTAAATTTTCAATTCACTGTTGTTATCAAATTTCTTGTACGGAATATATTGTGGCGTTGAACTACACTTTAACTATTATATTATTTACAATTAAAACAATTCCACTGGCATGTCCTGTTTTTTATTATCATTTTAAGCAAACTTACAGTAAACACAGGAAAGTCATTTTCCTTATTAACAGAATTGTAATTAAATTTAATCAAATGATCCCACATTAAAATGCTTTATAATACTGTTTTGATTATTATTTCTCAATGCGAATGGTTGCAACGTGTTTCCATGACAATTTTCTTAATACAGAATTTCTTGTAAATCAATGCTTTATTTTAACCTTATTCACCTGTTACAAGACAAGCACCATAGAACTGCATCTTTCTTTTCACATTTTCATCAATACTTATAAGCTAATAATAAACCAACTGTAACCATTTCACCAGCCATAATTTTATAAATAGAAAATTACATATAACGAATACTCTTTACCTGACTCTTAACGTGGAATTGTTGTCAGCTCATATCCCAGCAAATTCTTTAGCTTATTCTTAACACCAGCGCAGATAGCTCTCGTGTAGATTCGAGCGTAATTTGAAAAACAAAAACAAACTCAACACTAATTTTTCTTATACATATATCATCGCAGCGCAGATATATGGATTTATTCTTATCCTTGTTAAATTACCTATTCTACTCATCACAGCAAAATATTTGTTCTCTTACTGCTAACAATTAGATGTTAGTTATTCTGCAATTTTCCAAAAGCAAATGTTTCACTTCGTTATTATTATAAATTTACTTCAAGTAAAGTCATTCTAATTTGTATTCCCATCATTACTGTTATAAATCCATGTTAAAGTCAATATTTTAAATTTTTTTCTTTCTTATTTCATGCGACTTAAATTAAACTCGTGACCTTGTTAATATTTCACCTTACTGACAGCTTAGAAAACTTACGTATAAAAATTCATCGCACTGTAAATATATTAACAAAACAGCGCTTTGAACAATTACTGATATTAATCACAGCATATTAAATGTTTCAAGTTGATTTTATCATCATGTTTTACATATAGGGAAATGATTTCCACGTAAGAATTAATCCTTATTGTAAACATTTTGCTTTAAACTTTCTAATGTACAATCATTTATACTACATGCATTGTTTAACCTCTATATCTAAATTTACAAATAGTGAAGCGAGTACACTTTAGTTCTCTTAATTTTCTATTATAAGATGATTAATAGGGGAAATAATCGCAGAATAAATGTTCCTTTTATTTCTACTTTTATTAGACAACTATTAGTGAGGTCACAGTACAACACATTTTACCTTACACTTTTGCTTATAATTTAACACATAATAAGCTCATCGTCTAGTAACTTTCATTTTGTTTATTATGACATACTTGTATATAACTCATTTTCTACCTTACTTTTGTAATATTTAAAGCGAACCTTAAAATATTTCACCTTAATGATAGCTTGGTCATCCCTACGTATAGCGAAATCTTAGCACTGTAAATGTGTTAACTTAATGCCACTTTCTACCATTACTGATAGCACATTCACTGTATAGATGTTGCACGTTGATATTATTATATATTGCTAAATCATCTCAAAAGAGTACATTTTCTTCTGAATGGTATAAAGATTATGGACAATTAACTCATTGCGTTATTTATTTTTCTTACTCAATCCATCACACATTACGTGCATCACTTTCACTTATCCAAAAGTGCTTATCTTATTAGTGGGTGTAGTTAATAAACTTATTTCAATGTAATATTTATCTCATTATCAATATAAAATTTCGTACAAATGAATAATCCAAAACATTTCACCTTTAATCATCATAATTATTTAAACTCTAGACTCGGACGATGTCTCTTATTCTTATTACAACTGTCCCTTAAAATAAATCGTTGGAAATTGTCAACATTTTCATGAATTCATTATACCTTACCTTATAGACAGGTTATCTGACAGTAAATATTCTACAAGTGTATCACTAAAATTGTATTTCTGTTTCTCACTTACTAATTATTCAATCAACGAATTAAGAATATTTATGAAAATCTACGAATGAACTTCTCGATTAAAATTAATGTTCAACGTAGTGGAATATTAATATCTAGTGAATACACTGCGCAGATACCGTATTACACATAAATTTCCTACATATTAACATATGCATATAGTTTAAAAGCAAAACTCCTTTCGATTGATCTCAGCAACATTCATTAAAATCCTTAATCAAGCACTTCCAAACGTTTGCAATTCCTTACCTTTAGAATAACTGAAAATTTTTAGCTGTTTATCACTAAATTTATACTACGCTAACATATAAAGACATTTCTGTAATGTTGATTGAAAATGCTATAACGTAATTGAGTTCCTCCTGTGTCCGCAAGACATCTTCAGGTATAATTTGTCCCAAAATATTCACTATTGTAACAAGCAACACAGAATATTGAACTTTATTCAATGTATTTGAATTGGATCAAATTTACTGCTTATAACAGCAAATTTTGCCATTTAAGTAACGTAAAAGTCACGTAAATTCTAAGAGTGCAGTTTTAACAATCCTGTTTGTTTATAAATTCAAACTAGTTTCTTATTTCTAATAAAAAATTTATTTACACCTCAAACCAAAATCTAAATTTCGAATATGCGATATTTGACTAACATACCATCATATGTGACCATTCGAAGTTTCAGGTGGTTTGCATTTCAATGAAATCATGTTTTGAAGTCGGCATTAGACAGTTGACTCAGTCATGGAACATTTTACGATGAGTAAAATTATCTGGAATATGTATCAGTGTAGTGTTAAAAATTACGTAAAACCAAAAAAAAAAAAAATCGACGTTTTCCTCCAATGTTTCTACAGCGTTAACTAATTACGTTCTTACAAGTTTCGGCGCCCTCGAGTTTTAAACTTACTTCACTGGGTATGTAAAAATAAAATAAAATTTCGTTGTACGTTTAATACTTGGTATTGAACCACGATAGGTTGTACGATTAACTATTTTCTAAGACTACCTTATGAAACTGGTTAAAATACGTACAAATGTAGTAATTTTATTTGAAATGTAACTTTTAATAGAAGATATTTCTAAAATGTAAATAGTATTGGGTAATAAGTTTTTTCGTAAAATTCAGAAAAATTAAAATTCAAACCCTGCTCTAACAAGATTGATTCTTCAGGACGTTTAGATCTCCAGTTTTGTTCATCTGTTTTTGTAGATTTGTATGTTTTCAAAGTTTTCTTGAAACAAACGAAGAAGATATAGTCTTAGTTGTATTTGAAATGTAGAAGTTTTAGTAATTCACTTCTAAAATAATGGTTAATAGAGGCTTTTATTTTTTTAATATGTAACTTGCAATTTCTATGAATTTGTTACTTAATACAAAGCCAATTGTGTAAGCTAGGAATGTTTTGTATCCAGTTTACATAAACCGGTAAGTTGTTCGCTGCTTTAGCGTGAAGTTAATATTTTAAAGAGTTTAGTTGAAATATAAATGAAATATGAAAAGAAATATGGGTAAATAACCTTTAATCAAATAACGTACAATTCATACAAAAAACTCCAAAAGGTTTTAATCATTTCGTTAAATGAAACGCTGATGTTTATTAACACACAAAGTATCGAACACTCCACCCCTGTAATAGGTGCACAATCCATACGATACGTCCATGTACACAAGCTCGTGGTAACGAATATAAAATGTTCAGAAGTATCTTATGCTGGAAGATTTCACAAAATACACGATAAATATTCAAACACAAACTTCAAATAGGACACTAAATTACAACGAACTGTTCACCATGAAAACTTCCACTCCTTATTCAGCTTCTTACTATAAGAGCCACACGAGAAGACTTGGTTGAATGACAAGTAGAAACTTATCGGTCAAAGATCGAGGTGTAAATGATCACTGAAGGTGGAATACAACTTGTTTGTGGTCTTGTACTAAGAGCTTCACCTATAAGGCGAGATATGCAACTTCTAACATTTTAAAGCTCTGCTTACAGGATCTCAGAACAAACGACTTTTCAATTATATAAAACAAGAATAAAAATACTGAGACTGTTAGATAAAGTTCGTTTTCCTTAATAGTGGACTACGAAACAAGTTACTACTTATCAGAATCAGCCAGCCAGGATTCAACCGTACACCTCCACTGTGAAAGTCGTGTCCAAACCGTAGGACCCGTATTTCGGGATGTTACTGGTGAACACCTTTACGGACTTCCAGAACTCTGGTCATCCTACTTTACAGCGTAAAAAAAAATTAGCTCCCCACCCTCCCATTATAGTACATAAACTAAATACAAATTTAGTTAACAAACTTGCACATTCCGACACGAATACAATTGGTTAACTCTGCACTTAGAAAGCCACCAAATCGTTTTCCGTAAAACACTAAAGTTCATACTTTGATCAATTTAAGAAAATTTAAAAACACTGAATTATGCCTGCTACATTAATAACCGATAATTCTACATTTAAAAATATAGACTAACTTACTCTATGTGATAACTACTACTAACAATTGCACACAGCAGATATACCGCCGATGTTAAAAACACAGAACTGTTCTCCCATCTCTAAGATTCAAGCTGCAGAACTTGGAAACTACTGCATAAAACTTGCCACGAACAAGTTCCAAACTGACGGGGAAATTCAGTGACAATATTCAAATAAGATACAGTTTACAGTAACAAAATGTTACCTTAATACAACTTCTAAAAGCCAATTATCTACAATTCTCTCTTCAGTCTTCACTAAGTTTTCAGAGTGACGATAGATGAAACGTCTCAAACCTTTGTGGTTATTTCGTAGTCCGAGATTTATCCAGTGTTGAACCTATTCAAGTATTCTGAGAAATTAAGTAAACAAATCCCCCCCCCAAAACAAATCAGGTAGGTAGAAGTTCTATTTTTTAAAATTACACAAATTCTACCCATTAGCTTTACACTGAGGTTTGTTAAGAGACAATAGTTTGTTAAAACTATTAAACTTCTATGTTTCTACAATAGCAAGAGTTACGGTGTTTTTTGCTTTTTATATAAAAACATTTGAAACAATAAATACAGCACAATATACGTTACTTGTTTATCCAGTTTAGTGGTAGTTTACCCCTTACTATACTTGGTCCATGCAAAAGATGTCAGGACAATTTTCATGCACGACTACACGGAGAATTTCCTCTTGGTTCCAATTAAGGTGTATAGTTGTAGTACTTGGGAGGTTAAACAAATGTGCATTCATCATCCATAATTGACATCTCCGTCCAACAAATTTGCTTGCTGAGGCTGCGAGATCAGCATATCCTAATATTACGATCTTCAACAGTACGTGAATCTCAGTTGTTCACAAGTCTGCAGGTGAACGTCATTCTTTATGACCTAATTCAGTGTAAGAAAAACAAAAAACGCCACACACGCGAAAAGTATTTGCATAGCACACAACTCTGAACTATTACTATGAATGAGACAGATCAACATTCTACTTCAGGTAATTCAAGTACGCTCTGTTGAAGACAGTTACGAGTTACACTCGGATTATCCCTAACCTGTATAAAGTTCAGTTGACTAATCAAAGTAAGAAAGTATTAATCAGAGGCTGGTAACTAACCGGCATCCTTCTAATTACACGTTCGTTTAACATGCACTTAAATTAACCGAAATTACCTATTGGTCTAGACGTACCAATGGCACATGATCAAGGTTGGACGATCTTCCAGATACACGTCAGTAGTATGAAAAAAGGGACGAAATTCAGACATCACCAAGAATTCATGTTGAAGAACCTGCGTGATATTTACCAAAAACACCTATTCCCTAGCAAGTTTTGCTAACGTTACTGTAACATATATTAACCTTCAGAAAAACATGTTCACCAATACAAAATGTTACCTTACTGCAGGTGTATCAACCACAAGTACTCTTCGTTCTCAGGGTTGAGTTTGAATGAAGAAACAGCATAATGAAAAACAATCATACATACGTGGCAAGCTCTTAAGGGTCTCATGGAGATTCTTCACTTTGCTGAACCTATTTAAGTAATCAAGGTGCAAGTAAACCACTACCACCCTACCCACAGTACAAGGTAAAGGGCGGCATTTGTCTTAAGATACAGATCAGTTATGGAAATTTCCATTAAAATATCTATTGAGGCTAGACTGAATTTACGGTTTACGTTATCACTTCAGTTACAGTAAACTCGTACAGCAAGTCTTGCATGGTATTCAGAGTTCAAATTTGAATGTAAATCTCTTTTGTAACTAACAAGCAATTAAACATTAGACAAAAAGTAAACGCAAAGTTGTTAACGCCCCAAATACAGCTTACCCTATACAAGAGTCAGAATGTCACACTTCCTCCAAACTAGGAACAGATGACCATTCTTCTACGACTATGGCGAATGACATCCGTGACAGTAACTTCCGTTCTGCAATTATACTTCAAAAAACAGAAAAAGTAACCCATCCCCCAGAGTTCATCATCCTTACACAATGCACAAAATACGTGCAACTCATTTCGCAATTTCGACTTCCATCTTTTAACAATCTACAAAAACGAAGTAGTTAGTAGGAAAGTTACCTGTCCTTGCAGTACTTACACACTCCTTATGCAGTTAGTTATTTCGAGATCCTTTACCATCAAAAGGCAACGTAAGATATTGTAGATTCACCTATAGCCTCAACTGCAAGTACAATAGAATCTATACATCAGTTGAACCTATTAAAAAACAAAACCAGTTTCTTTAACCCCCCTTTCCACCCTTGTTCGACAGCCTAGAGACTATATGCAAGCGAATTGTAATTGTAGTCGCATCATATATAGTAACACCTATACATAAAATATGTTTAAACAACAGACGCCGAATTAAGTTTGAAAAGACCATATTAAAAGGATTTTATTCTAAAAGTAATCCAAGCATTCCAACTTAAAAACCTGATCTTCACATTGTCGTTTCGTTTGTTTGTTTTTTATGCAGACTGCGCCAGAGGGAAAAAGTGATTAACATGTAGTCCTCTTCCAGAAATTACTACAGCATGAAAGTGAAGCTCATTACAACTACAACAACAAATACATAGTTAGCACACGAGTGTTTTTCTTAAATCTTCCCCCTACTTAACTTTTCGAAAAAAACAGCAGCAGATGATTAAACTAGCATGACATATTACTATCGGGATGTTTACTCAAAAATTATGTCTAGCGTAGCAAAACATTTAGAGTTATATTTGCATCTACACAATAACTCTTCAGCGCTATTTCTTTTCTTTTTAAATAAGAATATGCAATTACTATATAAAACTGATATTTCTCTAGTGTTATCTTAAAATTTGCCATTGAAGTACTGTACTTCACAACTGTAAATAAATCTTAGCTAATATAACCGAATTCATCGTTGCCGTTACGACGTCTCTGGTTGTTCTTGTAATCTCCGCCGTTCTCCTTTACCTTCCGCTCAACATCCACTATCGCTCCCTTCCAACCTACCATTCGATACTCTCTGACGTTACCAACTACAGCACGTGGTACGAAAAAACGCCTTAAATAGCACTCATGGGCCTTTTCACTGTATTCTAGTTGAACAAGTAGAGAATATAGCTCTCATATTCTGACGCAAAGTTTTAACTTTTAGATCTTTATTAAGCACCAAACGTATTTAAAAGTAATAAACATTTGTTTTTATAAAAGGTTTAAGGTAAATTGTGTAACATGCTTAACGAAAAGTCAAAAGAACATTTTAGAAATTTTGCGGAAGTGCACAACCATATAACACCTATTATCTAACCTTTATATTGCGATATAATATCCCGTAGCGCCATCTATTATCTCGAATATTGTTTTCAATAATAAAAATAAATATCCTGATGCATTATAGCGCCATCTATCAGCAAGAATGTTCTTTATAAAAAATATAAAAGGAAAATCCTAAGTTTAAGTTTTCCCGACATACAAGCCCAAACTATTTAAAAGTTGTATTTTAAACAATTTAAAGTTGTAATCAAATATATCAAAATCTAGTTGATTGTAAACTTGTTTAGACCTTGCCCTACGTGTTCAAAATTACGAACAAAGCTGTTTCAAATATTTGATGAATTTAAAAATTATAACCAAAACTCAATCAACGAGAAAATGAACATACTTTTTAAATTTAAGTTTACTCGATAAAATCGGAAAAAAAATAATATTACTTGTGTGTTTATTTCGGAAATATAGCTCATTATGACAAAAATCACACAAAGTTCACACTTCTACGTTAGAAGTGCTTGTAATAATTCACCATATGACAATACAAACAAATCCACAACTCGCAATGATTTCAAAATATATTATTTTTCAGTACAAGTACATTTAGTATTCCTTTCCCTCCGTACATTTTGTTTTACACATTAAACCATGTATTGTTCTTCTTGATGACAAAAAAACCACTTGAAACAAAAATGCATCTCGGAATGGTTAACTTGAAAATGTCCTTGGAAGATTGAAATGTTGTTCTCTGCTTTATTAATAAAAATGTTAAAACGCATACCAGCCATGTTTTGTTTGTTTTATAATCTGTAATGATATATACTTACCTGCAAAAACATGTTAGCATACATCGTAACATTGAAAGTGAATAAAACAGGTCAGCAATTAGCTTCACTTTGTTTAGTGTAATTATTTATTTTTTAAAATAAATTCAAGCAATGACATGAAAAATAAAATTATTTCGTTATTTTATACAACTTATTATTTATGAGTTCGTAAAGATAATATATATTATAAAACTGCACCACGACTTTAATTATATCATGTTATACCTTTAATTTGTTTATCAGTTCTTTTTTAACATAAATTTGGTTTTATACCTGACCCATAGGAGCATGCTTATAATCAAGTTAAATTTCTCAATTTACACAAATACATGCTGTTACTCAGTGATAAGATGACGCAACGTGCAGTCTCCTGTCCCTGTTACTAAATATTACGTAGGGTGAGTCGTATTCTGTCTACATTGCGGCACAAAATGATCAACTAAATCTACTTTCCGATGTCATGCACTGCAACAAGGGAAGGCAACATGCGTGAAGTACTGACAATAAAGTAATCAGGTGACCAAGGACTTACGACAAACCCGAGGTTTTTATTTTGTTTTATTACTATTATTTTGAGACAAAAATCCCTGACCAAAACAGAATAATAGGACTGATCCGCCGCCAGGCTCTACTGCAGCCCACACCTGAACTTGGTAACCATAGTAGAATTACAATTACTTTTTTTCCAACTGATATGCTTGCCCGGAATAACCTACGACAACGTTTCTCCTCCTCCATGTTTACTACTAAACGCAAAAGTGAAAAACTCAGATTGAAATCGCTCACATTTCCAAGCTATTGGTAACGTAGATAAGAAAACTGTACTGATTCGAGAATGAACAGGGCCTACGCTTAACTTTTTTTAAGGAGTCAACAGAGCCCACAGAACAAGTATTTTTAGGGGTCAATCCTGTAGTTCATTTAAAATGTACTCTATCGTGGAAATTCTTATAAAAATTACGGAATAGAAAATTTTACGTAAATTAAAATAAATGTAACAGAATTTATTTTGTTGTGAATTCGTATTTCATAACATATGTCAAACCATTTTATTTTTTTCAAACCACTTATTTTAATTCACACATGATCTTCAATTTCTCCCTGAAGCATGGCATAACAGTAACTTTCTGTTTCACTTTGAATTTGGGCCTGGCATGGCCAGCGTAAGGCGTGCGACTCGTAATCCGAGGGTCGCGGGTTCGCGCCCGCGTCGCGCTAAACATGCTCGCCCTCCCAGCCGTGGGGTGTATAATGTTACGGTCAATCCCACTATTCGTTGGTAAAAGAGTAGCCCAAGAGTTGGCGGTGGGTGGTGATGACTAGCTGCCTTCCCTCTAGTCTTACACTGCTAAATTAGGGACGGCTAGCACAGATAGCCCTCGAGTAGCTTTGTGCGAAATTAAAAAAACAACAACAAACAAACAAACACTTTGAAGAAAATCTTTACGTCACTGTCAGTGTAATCTAATTTTGTTCCTATACAACCCTTTACCATCTAGTTGATATGTATTTGTGAATAATATGTCAAACATATTTAGTGGAGAGATGGAAAAATCATACCATTTACATTACCACAAACTGTATAGCAATTAGTTCTTTCACATCTTGAAACAGTTGTTAATTAGTAGTTCGTGAATTTGAATTTGTAATAAGCAAATTTCTAAAATTAACAACACATGGAAAACACGTAAAGAGCTCTAAAATGGTTAGGTAATGGTGAATTAAATTTATATTGATGTCCTTTTCTAATCAAAATAAATAATGAAAGCATTTCTTTTGGGGATCATCCAAATTGTCACATATATTACCATACTGTACTTTGTACTTCTAGGAAGAGCCTACGCGTGACAGACCAGTGTTGCCTAAACATATTCAAGGTCGCGGAGACACGTCGTACAACTTGCACAAATATCACGATAATCGCCTAAAGTTAAACATTTTCTTAAATGATGAAAAATGTACACTGATGATGCGAAAAAAGGTACAAGAGAGAAAAATAAAAAGGGGGGGAGGTAACGGAGCAATAAACATGAAGAAGAAAAAGAGGAAAAGATGTTACAGGTTCGACGCCCGAGAAGAAATATTAACTGGTTGCATACGTTATGGCGAAGACAGTTTACTAGTACGAACAGCCCGTAACAGTTCCGATCTCTCTCGGAATCGGGATTTGGACGTTTGAAACCTGATAGTGTCAAGCGAGTTTGACCTGTATTCCACCCCCATCCCCCCAGTGTATGTTGCGAGTTCCTGAGTAATGAACACTGTCAAGAAATCAGAGCTAATTTCGCGTACTCGTTGTGCTCCTTTTTAAGGCCATATTCATGTAGGTTATCATGGTACCGTTAATACAAAAATACACTATCGTTCGATCTGATTTTGTGAACTTCTACACTTCTCACACAGTTCAAGGTCTATTTCGCCATTTCACATATATTCACGATTTTAATGTTGTCATAATAGCTGAAAAACAATATTAAGTTACAGCGGTCTGGTAATAAATATATATATAAAATAAACAATAAACTGTAATAATAATTTCATTAAGTAAAATTTGTATCTATAATTTCTATGCAAAAATCCAAAATAACAACCACCTTTATATGTATGTCGCATTACAGTTACCGGTCCAGGTTGTCATACGGACATGTTTATGGTTTGTTTCCTTTTTAATTTCGCGTAAAGCTACACGAAGACTATTTGCGTTAGTCATCTCTAATTTAGCGGTATAAGACTAGAGGGAAAGCAGCTAGTCATCTCCACCCACCGCCAACTGTTGGGTTACTCTTTTACCAATAGTGGGATTGGTCATCACATTATAACGCCCCCACGGCTGAAACGGCCAGCACGTTTGGATTCGAACCCGCGACCCTCAGATTACGAGTCGAACGCCTTAACCCACCTGACAATGCTAGGCCGCCTGCATATTTAATGTTACACATTTCACAAGGGCGCACTGACTCAGCTTCCTACCCTTATTTGATTTTTCTACAATTTTCCATGACGTCTGACAAGATTAACATCGGCGTTTGATTTTGTTCGATAAATGGGGTATCCCCAACGCATTTGGGTATTACTACCACATACATTATCCGTTATGACAATAAGTTGACAACCTGGACCGCTAAAACAAATGCGATATTTAATTCATTGTTGTTTTATGGTGCCGATTTAATGGGTTATTAGCAATTACTGTAAAGTTTGTTTATATTTATAGGTAGAAATGACTAAGGATATTATTGTCATTCGTGCAATATCTCTGAAGTTCACATAATAAGTCACTCTTTGGTACTTACGTATTAACGTGGGGCTATTACTTTAAATATTTTTTATCACATTTAATATGAATGTAATGTGATTAAACTTTAACGTGAGCAACATTTTTATTTTAATTTTCTAGTTAAACCACATTTTACCCTCGCCCCAAAGATGATAAACAATTGGGATCTAACCAAAAGTAAAAAAGATCCTATTTCTCTTCTGCAAGACAAAGGAATTCTCCCTGCTGAAAGTATGTGCAAAACAAAAAGTCACAATATGGTAGCAACGAGTTTTTGTTGTTGTGAAAAGAAAAACGAATATTAATCTAAATAAACCATATACATTTAATATTGGTTTAATATGTTTTAAATAACTTTTAGTAACATTCAATTATCTGTAAAATATGTATGCATTAACTTGATATTATTGTAAGTATAATTAAATTAGAAACTGATCAGGATATCATGACAAATTAGTATAGACTTAATATTAACTTTTAATCAAAGCAAGTCTTTTACATAGATTAGAAATAAAAACATACCTAGTTATGAGCACAGGTAACTAAATATAGTGTTCAGACTGTGTTACTTTTATGATTAAAATGTAGTTTTACCAGTTGCAAACTCTCTCACTGTTTTCTTGGTCCATGTTCAAGGTCTAAATCTAAGCTTAGTAATTCAGTGCAGACACACTGTGTGGATTAAATATCAATACATCTGTTTTTACTTTTTGTTATTTCTATTTAACTGTCAGAAATGCATTATGCTTACTTTTGTTTATATCCTTCTGTGAATTTTGTAGAAAATTGATTAAATATTTTTTTGTATTCAATAAATACAACTATGCATTTACAAAAATTAAAAACACTATTTGATGTGTGCCAATCAATGAATTAAACTCACACTGCTTCATTTTTTCACCATTTATTTTGCAATAATGAAGATTTATAACAAGATATTCAATGAAAAATATACATTTCACAACCAAATCCCTTAAGATAGAAAAATTATTGCTCTTTAAAAATCACATTTACTCCTGTTATATCTTGTTTTACTTAAAACATTTTATCAATCTTATGCAATTTTTGTTTTTTAAGGTAACTTTAGCATTTCAATTCCACAAACACTATATTATTCACTGCATTGAGCAATAAATTGCTTAAACCAAACTTGGTAACTTGCTTTGAACAAAATGACAAAGGTAAAACATCAGGTTCAATAGAATGTTTTTTTTAACTATTAACAAAAAATGTTCAGCTATATGTAGGTAAGTAATAAATAAATGAAGAGCAGACATTTACTAGTGGTACAGATCATATCTGTGGTTGAGTATCAGCACTTTGCAAAACATTCTTGAAATTATCTTTAAGAAGAATCTGGGAGACACAAGTCACTGCCAATGTTCAGTTACACACACTACAGTTAATATGTCTCATAAAAGGGTGTTCTAAACCACTTCAACCCACATATGTGGACTTCAACAAAAGGAAGATGATAATTGGAAGTACATAAAACAGAATAATACTGAAAGTTAAGGATACAACGGTAGTAATTCGTGATAGCATGATACTACTGTGATTTAAAACAATAAAAGTTAAGCTTGTCAAATGAATTTTAAAATAATTGAATTGGCTTAAGTGGACTTTGGACAATAAAAAGAAAACTGTATAGTGTCAAAGATACAAATATTATATCCATAGTGTAAATAATTTTGTACATACATTTAACTTGTTTCAAACATATATTATTTTAAAAAACAAGTGGAGTGCATGTGTTCATTTTTTGTCAATTTCACTGCCAGCAAGTCAGAGATACCTACTGTAGAAAATTTCGTGGCCCAACACACTTATAAATTTACATTACTATTAAGTAAGTGTATAACATTTGGTAAGCCACAGCCATGATTACACAGTGGTAAGTTGTGGTAGAAGAAAATGCTGAGGACAGTGGAAATAAATAGACCAATATGTGCACAACTATAGTAAAAGTGCAAATAGCATGGAGATCACATGATATATAACCATGTCAAAGTGAAGCCCTTTCAGATGCCTTATCCAATGAAATACCTTACAAAGCAGCAAGCTGAGGCAATGTTGGAAGCTGGAATTGTTAAGCCTTTAAATTCACCCTACCATTTACCAGTTTTAATCTGTTTCTAAATAAATTTCCAAAAGCTGAATCTTGTGATGAAGTTCAACTCTGAACCTATGGACAACTAGAAACTATCAGGTCAGGTTCTCTTCAAAGATCAACCTCAGTAAAGGTTATTACCAAATACTAATGAAGACAGGATTTACAGAGAAGACAGCATTTGTAATACTAGATGGATGTTACCAATTTCAGCAGGTGCCAAGTCAACTTGGCAGAAACATTCAACTGCATGATAAGGAGGATGCTGTGCAACACCACCAATATCAAGCACTATGCAGATGCCATCCTGACACATACTGTGAAATGGGAAGACTATGTGAAGAAATGTAGAAAGCTGTTACAACATGTGAGAGCAGCAGGTCTCACCATCAGACCATCCAAGTGCTACACCACATATTATGTGCTGGGACTGAAAGACAGCCATGGAAAAGAAGGTATTCCAAATACAAGATACACTAGTGCTGACTAAAAAGCAACAAGTCAGATCCTTTCTGGATTTATTTTGATATTACAGGAAATTCATCCCAAACTATGTTGAAATTAGTGCACTATTGACTAACCTGACCAAGAAAGGCTTATCGAACAAAGTAAAGTAGAAATGACGACACCTGGTTGCATTCCAGACTTCAATAAACCATTGACTGTTTAGGCTGATGCTTCAGTCATTGAAATTTGGAAAATGCTCTTACAATAATAGAGAGATGGACCGTTTCCAGTAATACATACAAGTAAAAAGTTGTTAAGTAGTGAGAACTATTCTGTTACTGAATCAGCGTGTCTGGCCATCATACTTACCATTAAGAAGTTCCAGAACTACCTGTACAGGAAGGAGTTCATCATATAGACAGACCATCAGACAGAGGTGGGTGTTGTACCTTTGTAACAAAGAGTTCCACATTGAAGCCATCAAAAGGACTGTAAACATTGGTGCAGTCAGTGTAAATACACTTTGTGGGTGAGCTGAAAACATCTTTATATATAGTGAACAAAAAATATCTTAAATAATTTCCTTGAAGAGGGGCTTATTGTCAGATATTAAAGACTGTTTAATGTAGGTAGTGTTATTAATATTTTTGTGTTTGTAATTCATTGATGTAAAGGCTATGGAAATTTCTAGAAGGCTTAAGTGATGAATGTATAGATAGCTGTGACCAAATGAGTGGAAACAGAGTAAACATTATGTAAAAGAGAAGTTTGGTTAGAGAAAAGTTCAAAAATGTAAAGTTAATTGTCATAGGAGTTAATGGTCTAATGGGTGATATGTAAAGAGTGATATTAAAGTTTGAAAGAGATTAGGAGAATTTGTCTCATCAAAAGGTGTTCTAAACTACGTGAACCCACCTGTGTGAACTTGACAAAAGGCAAATGATTAAAAGAAGTTCAAAAGACAACTGTAGTAACACGTGTGACAGTGTAAATGAATTATACATGGACACTATTGTGATTAAAATAAAGAAAAATAATATGGTTTATCAGCTGAATTCTAGAGCAATTGAATTGACCTAAGTGAACTTTTGACAAGAAAGAGAAATGTATAATGTTTAAGATACAACTATGATCTCCATAGAGCAAAGAATATTATACATAAATTTAACTTTTTCTGAATATACACACACACACACACATACACATTATTGTAAAAACAAGGCGTGCATACTGTTCATTTAATGTCACATTTATCACCAACAAGTCAGACACTAATTGCAGAAGAATTGTTAGCCTGACATACCCATAAATTTACATCACTATACATACTCACAAACACACTGGTAGAAAGTAAGTTTACAACAATAAACATGAATAAATTAATGTATCCACATTAATGTATCCACAATGTCTCATAGCTTAAAATGAAAATGAAAACTTAGAACTTCAGGTATTCTTGGCCTAAGTTATTAAACCTTTTGATATCAATACTATCTTTAGGACCCGCAACTCCCACTACCGAACATTTAAATTACAAAATTAAAAAAACATAGTAGAAAACATTATTTCTGTTCACAAACCTACACTAGACAGCTCAAAGTGGCTTTGTTTTTAATCTAACAAACAAATACATTTTTGAACACTTTTATACTCTATAAAATAATTTACAGGCTTCCTAGTTTAAAACATTCTAGCTTATACTAAATGACAAACAGTAAGCCAACTACAACTTGCGGCTCCAGCACAACTAGATCTCATGATTACAAAAATATACACAACTTCTATTTCCGAACTTATAATTAAACAAATATTTCCTTACCGTTAGGTGAAAGATATCTACTAACGTTCATACTTGCTGTTCTCAACTGTTATGTTTCAAACATTTCATAATGTTCATTATTTTTTACCTTTACTTGCAGTCATTTATTGTGAACAACACCTGAACCAATGTTGTTAACCTGGAATACAGACACATGTGAACACTACCGGTAAAACCAAAACTTGACTTTTGAGCTAGAATACAGACAAGTGTAAACACTACCAATAAAATATAAGCATGGCATTTTGAGTTAGAAGACAGAGACATGTGAACACTACTAGTAAAATGTAAGCATGACATTTTGAGTTAGAAGACAGACACATGTGAACACCACCAGTAAAACCAAAACCTGACGTTTTGAACTAGTAAAATTACAAATAACACGAGTAAGATAAGGTCATAAAAGTTAACTGGTTTTGTTATGTAAATTAGATTATAATTTGAGTTTCACAAATAATACAAAACATGTTGGTATGGCTACCAGTTAAACATACAAACCATGAACATCTCAGACTTATAGTTTCTAGTTAAACGAAATAATATAAATTTGAAGGTTTACGACACTCACATCAGACTATGGATGAAATAAGCATAGTTGAATATATATATATATATCTCTAAAACAATAAATTATTTCATCCTATGTTGAATAAAGTAAAGTATTGATATACAACTCATAACACACAGACAGTTATTTACGGAATGAAAGTCCAGTAGCAAAAGAACCTTTCAAAAATGATAGATTAGAAACGCCGGGTATCAATCCCGGTGCATCTCACATGCTAAGAGAGTGCATTTTTATTACTTTCATTCAAGATGAAAGATAAAAACCAATACATATATACATATATACAGAAATACAGACATGTGACATTTACAAAAATATTTTCATATTACAGAAAACTTTTCACTTTCATATTAAAAATAAACTACTTTGCTATAAGGTAATTTGATTTGTATTTTACATTCTTGTAATTCTGCTACACCTGTATCCACATACCAGTGAATAAACATTTGTACTTTGTCTTTGAACTTGAATCTCAAAATATATTTTATTCTTAAGTTTGTCTTTATAATATACAAAAAGATTAGGCTTAGTTTTACCATTTCTTGTTATTTTCATAGATGTAAATACAGCATATTTAACTAATGAGATGGCATAACACATTATCGGTTGTAGTGAATTTTCTCTATTGTAATATCCAGATATTATTGTTAATTTAAATTGTTTAATATTAACAGGCTTCTTTGTGATTAATTCCCAAAAGATTCTTAACGAAATTCCAAAAAGACATTGTTTCTTTGCATTCTATATAAAGGTGTTCAATCCAATGGCTGATATATATTGTTTATTTTTATATAAATTATTGATAACTAATACGAAACTAAAAAAATATGAATTTAGTAGATTATGACAGTTGTTGTCTTTGTAACAAATTCATATTTTTAGTTTCGTATTAGTTATCAATGATTTATATAAAAATAAATAATATATATCAGCCATTGGATTTTCATTATACTCTGAATGTACACTATTCCACATAGTTTGCCATTGTGGAGCCTTGATAGCAATGAACAGTAGATCCCAACTAAGTTTAACTCTGTTATTACTTAACTGATCTTTACGGATATATCAGTAGCAGCATTCAACTTATTTATACTTGAACATAATTTGTATGTGGTAACACTCTCAAACCATATTCGACTGAATAGGTAAACTTCTCAACCACCTCTCTCCAACTCTGAGGAATAGCATTCCATAATGGTTGAAAATATCTTTCAAAGCTATTTATTGTAGTATTTCCAGTAGTTTTCCAGTAAACATTTAATTAATATAGCATTTCTTTTTAAAATCCTAGCATTACTTCATAACATAAGTTCTTAATACAAACAATATCACTTTTAATCATTAGTTCATTATAAAAATAATTAACGTCAACTGTCACAATGTGTGGATTTAAAAATAGTGGTTCTTTCATAATACCTTGCAGATATCTGGAAATACAGAATATGGTTTACCTATATCAGACCAATCCAACAATAATTCTTTATAAAACAATGGCATATCTTTTTATATTTTGGTTCAATATGACATTTAAAAACTATCCAATCTAATTTTAGATATCCATATAAATTTAGGCAACACTGTATTACAGGTTTATATAATAACGATTTGGTTGTATTTAGATAATTACATATATATTTAATTTGCAATGCTTGTATCTTCAATTTAACATCATGTAAGTTCAAGTCACCATTAGCAACACTGGATATTAAAATTGAAATTGAGAATCTTGCTGCCTCAGCTGGACGTCTATTCTTAAAGTTACCAAACCATAATATTTTAGAGTTGCTTCAGTTGACTTTCGATCCTGAAGCGTTTTCATAACTTCCAAAAATCTGTTGAACATATATTAAAAAAATTAACATAATTTACAGTAATTATGGTGTCATCCACATGCTGATAGTGAAGACAAATATCCTTATTTGTTACAGGTATTCCTTGTACAAGTTTATGATACAATAAATTGTAGTGAAATGGTTCTGCAGTTAAAACGTAGAACAGGGCTAACAAGGCACAGCCCTGATGTACTCCTTTACCTATTGGTATTAGTGACGTGAGAAAACCATACAATTTAATACAACTAAATATTTCAAAATAACATATTATAACCCATTTAATAAAATATTTGCTAAATTCATAAGTGTGTAAAACTTTTAATCAATACTTACCATTAATTCGATCCGTTTTATGTATTTGTATGCTTATACACTGAAGTATTTGTGGAATACAAAGTATATGCATATTTAATGGTTTCCAATAATCACATTTTTATTTTACAATACATGTAACACAGAATAGAGAAAGTAGCAGGTGGAAAACGAAAAATGTTCTCAGAAAATATTTTTACTGTCTTCAGATAAGTACAGTTTAACAAAATACTATTTGGTTTACTTGTGTTTCATTCTGCACTTGATTTTTTCTTAGTAATTGTAGAAATATTGACATTATTATAGTATTATTTGAATATATATACAACTGTGTACTGTTTTCAATTGTATCAATACCTATTTTTTATCATTATTTTTTATTTTGGCCTTTCTCATGTTTTGTATAAAAATAAGGAAACATAACAAATAATAAACATAAAGTTTTTTATGTAGGAAATTCTGGTAATTTTCATACAAGCCTTATGATATGATATTAATATTTGAAGAAGTAATATATGCATTAATTATTAATCTTATATAAAAGATATCCTAATGGACTAATTAGTTTTAGAATAATTAAAAGTAATGTTAAACACCTTGACACAGGTAGGTCAAAGAGATTGTATGGCAAAAGTTTTATAAGAGACCAAATTTACTAAGTAGGGAGAATTGAAATATGTGTGGAATACAAATACTAAGTGTATACATATTTAATGGTTTCAGAGAAGTGCATTTCTATTTTCAATCATATTTTATGGAGAAGGCAGTAGGTAAAAACAAAACAAAAATGATATACAGAAAATGTGGACACTGGTGAACTAAAATTCCAAATAAGGAGTTAGCCTGGTACACATTCCAGTTGCTACCTTAGAAGTGCAAAAATTTACAATTACCAGTTCTAAGACATGGTATGTTGAGTAACAATGTCACTAAAAGGCAGTTAGTAGCTAATGTGTCAATGATGAAAGACAAGGGTAAAATAATCTTAGTTACGAGACCAGAGTTATATTGGTTTGTCTCTATACAACATAAGTTGTCTTAGATGAATTCACCAAATGTATTAGAAAAGGAAGAGAAATAAGGTCTGTAATGACCAGTAACGAAGCAGATTTTGGTTAAATTCCTGATGGAATAGTCTACTTCTTGCTGGAAGATCCCTCCTGTAACAACCAATTCAAAAGACCTACTTTTAAAAGTATATCTGTCAAACTTCTTGAAAAATTAGAAAAATGCTAAATATTGTGTATATAATTTCATGTTTGTCTCCAAACATTGACTTCTCTGCACTTACTAGTACTTGCAAGTGAGTATTGAACAGCATAAACAAATGAATTTAAGTAATGAGGCCTACTTGAATTGGAGAAAGTTTCTTATATGAAATATTGAGAGATAATGTTTAAAGTATGTGTAAAACTTCTTATTTTAAATAGTAGTACAGAGAATTATTAACTTTCTGCAATCAGGTCAAATACACCACTGTACCATAGTTCTATACACAGACATTTATATTGTACAGGCTATTTATGAATTTAATGTCCATTTCTATCTTATATTATTGTATTTTTTCTGATTTCAATCTTTATTCTGTATATGTGTGTATGTGAGTGTGTGTGTGTGTGCATATATACACAAGTTTGAGTAACATATAGTAGAGAAGGCCATTAAGTGCATCTCACTCCAGCTGTCTTTGTTCCTATTTTTATGGGGAGTATTAAAACAAGACTGCATGCTGAGCAAGAATATTGAAAGTTGCATCCTCTAATGGTAGATCAGGTGATATATCAATTCTAACCTCCTTATATCTCAAGTAACTGACCAACAATTGTAGGTGACACTCATGTTCTAGGAACACAGTGTTATAAAATTTGATACATAATACCAGGGTCTCTTAGTAAGCTCTCAAGTTCAAGCCATCTGTTTGATAACTATAAGTCTTTTCATTGTAAATAGTAATAGTCATCTAAAATTTAGTCTGTAATGTTAACTACTATATATTAGCCCTTCTCTTACCATTTTTTTCTTAAGTATGTTTTTATTTTATTTTTTTAAAGTAGAGGTACAAGTGAAACATGAATACGTTTTACGTTTATCAACTGTATTATATGAAAAAAAAAAGTCTGACAAAGCTTTTAATAAAAACCCAAGATATCTCATGCAATATAAAAAATGTAATGAATATATTCAGGTTTATTTGCATGAAATACCTCATATATGCAGAAAACAATTACACTATTACAACAAAAAGTAAAAGACAACTCATCAGAAAAATACATAAAGTCGATAACAAGGCGATGAAATGTTCCCAAAAGCTAATTCCACTTGTGGGAAAGTAACTTTTTTTCCCTTGCATTTCAGTAACTTCCCTAAAAAATGATTTGAGGAAATGAACTAAAAAAATTCAATTTCCTCACACTAAATAGATTTTCCTCTATAAAATTGTAGAAATATTGGATATGGAGTTTCTGTTTAACATAGGACTGTATATTAATAATGTAAATAGTTATGGAATTGCATAAATGTAATACTATATGTAAACAATACATTTATTCACATGTATTAATCTAAATATGTTTAACTTGATGTTCTATAAAAAATCACTATTTCTTAATGTTTATTCGTATTATAACTAAAACTACATCACCCATATCACTTCAAAAATAAAAGAACATCACACTAAATGTTAAATAGTCCATAGAATAAAATAAATTAAGTTAAAAGTTAAATAGTCCATAGAATAAAATAAATTAAGTTAAAAGTTAAATAGTCCATATAATAAAACAGATTGAGAAATATATTCATCATACCACTTCAAATTAAAGCATTTTTTAGTTAAGACAATGCGTAACATAGTGGTAGATCACAGTTAAGACAATGCGTAACATAGTAGTAAATCGTAGTTAAGACAGTGTGTAACATAGTGGTACATCATATTTAAGGTAATGTGTAACATAGTAGTGCATGAAAGTTACGACAATGTGCGACATAGTGGTGCATCAAAGTTAACACAAAATACTTGTTTTCTCTACATATTCTCTTACTTCTGATAGTAAATGGAATTTCAGTTTCACATCAACTTTACTCAAAAGAGGAACTTTTGTGGTACAAGCAAACCAATTTAACATGTTTAAAGGATTATTTTCAAAACCAGCTTGCTCAAGTTTACTCAGGTTTACAAAGCATAGAGAGTTGACTATACAGTAAAGGTAGTGCCATTCATACTGTACTCATTATTTTGGTTGTTTTAGAATATAAACAGAAAGTTTTCACTTAAGTGGTTTACATTGTGTCTAGTCTTTCTTTCTCAGACTCAGTCAAAGACACAGAATTCAGAATGACTTCATAATAATAATCCTATTGAACTTTCTGTTATTAAGAGGACCTATCCTATTGCTCTGAAGATTTACCTTAATACACCACACCTTCTTGTTCCCAAAATTAGTAAGTTTATAACAGACTTTTGTTGTTATGAAATAATCAACTTTAAGATAGCTGTACAGTAATAATACAAGGAAATTTCAGCTAAACACTTTCCAAAATCAATCTTTTGTTTCAAGTACAAATAACACAACTGCAATCACATCTTCCATGTCACCTATTGGAACCTACTTGTTCAGTGATAGGAAATAGATTTTATTCATTTCACTTTAACATTATTGTAACAAGAAAGACTGACAAGAAACAAAAGTGGGTATTATTATTATTATTAAATCTTAATCATCTGTATACACTTCATTCTTCTCAGTGATAAAAATTATTCACCTAAAAGTATGTTTTTGCCATGTTAAATGTAGTGACAGCTTTTTTTATTAAACTCTCATTTAGACATTCAGAATTAGCTACCTGATTAAATTGGTGGTCTTAGTTGCATATAGTACATGGAAATTAACGTATAACGTGCACTTTGACCAATCATAGGAAGCATGTTTCATAACTTTTGATATATCAGAGATGACATTGTTTTGGTACATTTGCTTGAAATCTCAGTCTTCCCACTTGAAGTTCCATCAATAAATTGTAATAACGTCGAAAGGACATAATATACTGGAACATATAAAGTAATTTGGGTTCATAAACTTTCTGATTCATCAAAATATAGTTCATACGTTTGTTCACTGATACTGATCTAACGTCCACATTATTTGTTTCTGTTTAGTATGAAAGAGAAGAAAAACGAAAACACAATTCAAACCATACTTTTCTGAAGTTATGTTGTGAATCTCCAAGTACCATACAAAGGCTAAATACATAAACAACTTTAACCACAGCTTCATGGCATCAAACATTACAAATGAAGGTGTAATACATATATATATGTATATACTAAAGTCGACACATTTTTGTAAAGAATAAAATTTATTTTCTTGAAAAAAATCGATTAAAGTATAGATACAAAAATTACAGTTTTAGAAACTATCACAATTTGTATCAAACATGAAGTAAGCTTAATGTGTAAACGAATGACAGTTTTAATTTGTCTGAATTTGTTTAATACGAAAATAACAGGAAGCCAAATGCTTTGGTTTACTACAGTCAGTGTAGTAAATATTACTATACAACTACCTACAATGTAACATTAATTCCATAATTTAGGTTCTTTATCTATCTATCCATCTATCTATATATATATATTAGATAATCATTTTGTTTTCATATCTCCACTTTGTTCAACTACTGAAACATTGTATGTGTCTAATTCCAATTCAGAAAGTACAAAATTTTTACTAGAAAATAATCAGTTGTACATTTAAGTTTTTAAAGCTTTCTCTATCTTTTCCTTAGCCTACCAGCTTGTTAGCCAAAATTAAAAATGAACCTTTCTGCAGACGTTCATCAGCTAAAAGCTTGTGCAGCTCAAGTACAACGTCTGTTAACCTTCTGGCATCTATAGCATCCACAACAGAAACAAGCACATTTGTGCTAATAAGAAATTTGGACCAATACCTCTGAAAAGTTTCAGAGTTACCAATTATAAATATAAAAGTAGAAAAAAAAAGGAAGCACTGTTTTAAGTTAATAAACATGTAAATAAACACACTTTTATAAAACTTTATTTTAATTATAAAGTTTTATATAACTTGCTTACTATTACATTTTACTAAAAAAATTTCTCACTGAATTTTAAGATTAACCCAATTTCATCCATTTACTAAATGTTTTTCCAATTTATTAACTGGAGACAGCTAATGATTCATAAACTAACATAATGGCTATATGTGAAAATAAGATGTTTTATGGTGTATGATTAAAATTCATAATCATATAATTAAGAACACTATCATGATGCATTGCCACCAAATGGGTAATACTGTCTTTAGAAATAAACACCTTTCTCCTGTTCAGCTGTAACTGTAATTTATTAACACCTTTCTCCTGTTCAGCTGTAACTGTAATTTATACACCTTTCTCCTGTTCAGCTGTAACTGTAATTTATACACCTTTCTCCTGTTCAGCTGTAACTGTAATTTATTAACACCTTTCTCCTGTTCAGCTGTAACTGTAATTTTTACACCTTTCTCCTGTTCAGCTGTAACTGTAATTTATACACCTTTCTCCTGTTCAGCTGTAACTGTAATTTATACACCTTTCTCCTGTTCAGCTGTAACTGTAATTTATTAACACCTTTCTCCTGTTCAGCTGTAACTGTAATTTATTAACACCTTTCTCCTGTTCAGCTGTAACTGTAATTTATTAACGCCTTTCTCCTGTTCAGCTGTAACTGTAATTTATACACCTTTCTCCTGTTCAGCTGTAACTGTAATTTATACACCTTTCTCCTGTTCAGCTGTAATTTATTCTTATGTCAATGATACAATTATTTCAATACTATTTTTGCACCGTAAACTTTGAAACAGTTTTTATGTGTGTTGATGACCCAAGATTCTGCATGTTATTAAATTCTTCTTTCATACAAAATTTTGACACATTTTCATTTATCAAAGTCGCTAATTTCACTAAAACTCCTAAATCCTTCTGCTTTGTTACTAGATTTAAATCTTAGTTTATAATTTGTAATAAAAATTATGAATAAGATAATTAATTATCAAGTTAAGGTCAAGAAAGATTCTTCAGAAAACAAAGATAATTTCTTATTGTTGGTAATTTGTACCAATTTATTCTAATGTCTTATGATAAGTGAATTTTTGTCCTTGTCCATAGTTAGGTTATGACCAAAAATAGTGGAATAAGTATTATAAATGTTTTTATAGCTTTTGAATGACTGTTTTGGGTATCTAGATCTTTTTTGTATTTACAATGTTTTGTATTAGAAAAATAAAAATTATGGATCTAAGACAGGATAGTGAATTAATTAAAAAAAAGAATGTAATAAAAAACAAAACAGTTAAGGTAGCATGTTTACTGTGGCCCTCAGGCCCATTGCTTACACTGGTTTGCGAGCTGCCACGACTTAACCTGTGCTCTTCTGATAAAACATCTAACTTTTAATCATGAGAAACTTAGCTTTATTTTTAAATGACAAGTGAATGACCACATATTAAATATTCTGATGTATGGAAGGAGTTTGCAATTTACAAAACATGATTAATTTGCTTGGTTACATATATCAGGCAATTTTTGTTTTGTAATCTCAAAATTGTTCACAAAAATTGAGAAAAAAACATAAACCAGATTCACTAAATTTGGTTAAAGACAAATAGCAAACTCTTCATAACAGAAGTTTTAATATTATATCATTCATAAGTCAATTAAATTTCACAGTGCATAAATCATTACAAAGACAATATGTTACTTAAACCAAAAATGAAAATATACCTTAGTTAAAATGAATTATGTAACTTAGTGACTAGAAGCCAACCATGATTTATAATTCTTAAAATCTTTCATTTAAAGTAATATAAAAATTTATATTCCTGACATCAAAATCATTTGAAATAGGTTGTTCCTTTGTTTACTAATACAACAAATTACATTTACTGTAATTTATTTTCACAAGTCAAATCACTAGCTAGTTTGTATTAAGTTCTGATTTCAAGTAATGGATTAAAAATGATTTTTCTCATGCAAAGTTTATCACCAGAGAATGAACATGCCATTTTGTAACACTTGTCCATAACTTTATTGTTATTATTAAGTACTGAAATGTTAAAAATGTAAGATTTATTTTTCTAATGCCACACTCAAATCTTTTGTCTCAAATAAATAAACTGTACATAACAGAAATATTTCTGATTCATCATTTTAAAACAAACTTTATTATAAGAACTTGCATGAAAGCAAAGAACAATGTATAAATTCAACTGACTTAAGGTAAATTTATCTGTAAAAAAAAAAACAACTAGTAATAAAAACATTATTAGAAAACAACTTATTTACCTGGAAATTCATATTGATTCCATTTTCTGTACTGAAACTCACAATATTAAAACCACAAGTTTTATAAGATGTTTCTCATGGTGCTGCTGTAAGAAACTACTTTTTCCAGCTCCATCTAGGCCTAGGACTAAAATCGTTTTCTCTAGTGGCTCATCTTAAAGCTTACAAACAGAGACAATGTAGTCATGTATATAACATTAAAAGTCTGATCAAATCACCTCTGCATCTAAAATAGTAATTACTATTCAACTAACCCATAAGCTAAAAACAAGGTCACACCAGAAGAGACATACATCTACAATGTCTTCATATCTTAATATAAGATTTATGGTACAACAAAATGCCTCCATATACATCAAGACTTGTTGTTATTTTTAATTAAGCACAAAGCTACACAATGGGCTATATGTGCTCTGCCCACTACGGGTATCAAAAGCCGGTTTTTAGCATTGTAAGTCCTCAGATATACCGCTCAGCCACTGGGGGCCACATCAAGACTGTGTTGGCAGCTTCAGGAAAAAAAAAAAAAATTCAAACTTAGCCCTGATAATTTACGTCTTTGTTGAACCTTCCCACAAACTTCCTCAGGTTTACTCTGTCCACCATATTTAAAACCAAGTCATTCTAAACATCAACCATATTCTTAGAATATGTTGTAGCTGATTTCAGACTACTCTATAAAATTTATACCCACTTGTCAAACCATTCTCATTATTCAATACAAAAAAAATATAGTGCTATCATCTTCCTAAATATTCTTGAACACTTCAATCAAATTCCCTCTGCCTCTTGTTTTCTTCAAAAGCAAATTTCAGAGACCTAAACCATACTAGATCAACTTTTCATCCCAGGTATCACCTTTGTAGCCAGCTTTTAATTCTTTCCAATATAAAGAGCCAGGTTGCAGTAAGATGTTAATAGCCGTTTATTCGGCAGTGAATTGTAAAATTATAATTAATTAATTAATATGGCCAAGCGCGTAAGGCGCGCGACTCGTAATCCGAGGGTCGCGGGTTCGCGCCAAACATGCTCGCCCTCCGCCGTGGGGCGTTATAATGTGACGGTCAATCCCACTTTTCGTTGGTAAAAGAGTAGCCCAAGAGTTGGCGGTGGGTGGTGATGACTAGCTGCCTTCCCTCTAGTCTTACACTGCTAAATTAGGGATGGCTATCACAGATAGCCCTCGAGTAGCTTTGTACGAAATTCCAAAGCAAATTCAGCAAAAGCTGAATGTCATAGAAAGAATACGAAACGGCGAAACTCGCGCTAAAGTTAGTAGAGAGTTAGGCATACCTGAGTCTATATTGCGTGGGTGGTTAATCAAAATTGTGTTGTATATTTTATTTATTAAAAAGGAGAAAAGCGAACCATCGCAATGCATTGGTCGTTTGTGTTAAAACGGCACTTGTCAATTGTATCTGAATAGTCTATACATTAATATTATAATGATCACGCATTGGTCCGGATGAGGCTCCTAGGCGGAGCTGTTGGCG
This sequence comes from Tachypleus tridentatus, assembly GCF_004210375.1. Lineage (NCBI taxonomy): Eukaryota > Metazoa > Arthropoda > Merostomata > Xiphosura > Limulidae > Tachypleus > Tachypleus tridentatus. The sequence goes on from NC_134830.1 coordinate 146,097,353, forward strand.
ACTTCGGCTTTTCAGTCACAAAGGTTTAAGCCTCGGGCCACTTAAGCCGCGGTTAAGCAAGTTGACCCCCCAAATACCGCGGCTTAATGGTGTTCCACTGTATTCTAGACCAGGGGCAGGTAACTCCACGGCACAATTGTGTCCAGTGATGTCGAAAAAACCCACTTGTAGAGAAATATATATGCAAAAACGGCTCGTTTGGGTTGAGAAAATATTTTACATAGAAGAGCGAACAACGTTTCGACCTTCTTCGGTCATCGTCAGGTTCACAAAGAAAGAGGTAACTGACCGGAAGCTGACCACATGTTTGGAAGGGGTTGTGTAACTGAGTGTCGGAATGTAGAGGGCGGTGTTAGATGTTTGAAATATAATTTTATTTATTTTATTATATTTAATATAGGTATAAAGGCGTTTCTTTATATTGGTTTATTTTGGGTTTAAGTTGTTGTATAAGTAAGGCTTCTTTAATTTTGCGTTTGTTTCTTTATTTAGTATTTGAGTGTTTTCTATGGTTATGTTGTGTTTATTTGACTTGCAGTGTTCGAAAACGTGTGAAGGCGACTTTTTAGTTCTTTGAATTTGGTTTCCATTTTTCTACTTGTTTCTCCAATATAGAAGTCGTGGCAATTATCACATTGTATTTTATAAATAATATTGGTGTGGTGTTTGTCAGTGTAGTTTTTACATAGTATAGACCTCAGTTTTGTGCCTGGTTTTTGCATAAATTTGGTATTAACTGGAATGTCATATTTTGTTACTAGTTTTGCCAAATGTTGGTTATTTGTCTGCTGATGTCAGGAATATATGGTATGCAGCAGAATATGGTTTTGTGATTTTTTGATTCGTGAAATATATTTACTTTTGTTAATTGATTTTGTTTTCTGTCTAGGTGTGTGCCTATAATGTTTTCTACGATTTTTGGAGGAAACTTATTGATGTTGATGAAGTATTGTGTTATTTTGTCTAATTCATTGTTAATTTTATCTTGTGAGCATAGTTTTATGGCTGTGTTTATTTGGTTTCTCAGTATGTTGAGTTTTTGTTTTGTTTCATGTGCTGAGTCCCAAGGAATGTATAGTCCAGTATGGGTGATTTTTCGGTGGATTTCTGTTTTGAATTGTGTGTCGGTTCTTGTAATTTTGAGGTTAAGAAATGATATTTGATTGCTTTCTTCCTGTTCACATGTGAAGTTAATGTTAATGTTAGAGTTAATATGATTGAAAAATTAAGTATGTGTTCTGTAGATTTGAATCCCGCAACCGTGTCATCTACATATCTGTACCAGTATAGTGGTGAATGTAATGCTCTGTTAATTGCTTGTATTTCAACTTGTGTCATAAAAATATTGGCTAGAACTGGTGATACTGGGTTGCCCATGCTTAGGCCATTTGTTTGTATATAGTTTTCGTTGTTGAACATGAAGTTTGTCTTTATCGTGGTGAATTCTATGAGGGTTGCTAATTGGTTGCTGGGAATGTCCATAGTTGGGTTAGGGTCTCGGATATAGAGTTCTAAGGCTATCTTGCAGGCTTCAGTGGTTGGAACTTCTGTAAAGAGGGATATAACATCGAAACTGGCCATTAAGGCTTTATGATTAAGTTGATTTAGATTAGACTTGAAATTAAAAGAGTCTTTGATGAATGAGCTGGCTGATGTTACATATTTGGAGAATGCCCATGTTATGTATTTACCAAGATTGTAATTAAACGATTCATATGTGGACATTATTGGTCGTAATGGACAATCTGGTTTATGAGGTTTGGGGATGCCGTATATTTGTGGTGTGCGTGAGTCGGTTTTACGTAGGTAGGAATAAAGTGTTTGTGAAATTGTGTTGGCTTTTTTCATTTTAGTAGTAATTTGTCCAATTGCGTCTCGTGTGTCTTTGTTGGATTTGTGCGTATTGGTTTAAATTTGTTCGTGTCTGATAGGGTGTTCTTCATTTTGTGAATGTATTCATTCGTGTTCATTATGACTATAGCGTTACCTTTATCTGCTTTTAGAATTTTTATGTTTTGTCTTGTTTTAGGTTTATAATGGAATTAATGTCTCTTTTTGTAAGATTGTTTTTTAGTTTTCTGTTTTGTGAAATTATGTTGATAGTTTTGTGAGAAAATTCTTTGAAAAAATCGTTTAAGATCTCGCTTTTAGGTGTTTCTGGAAAATATAAATTTGTAATTTTACCTGGGAAGTTTGGCTGTTGGATGTCAATAAAATTATCTAAGTTGTCTTCTTTCTGTTGGTTGTTTCCTTTTTTTTTTGTTTTCTGTAGAAAGTATCACAAGTCTCCTGGCTAGATCTTCTGAACATGTTTTGATTTCTATGGTTGGAACGTACCTAGGTGCTATTGCGAAGTTGAGTCCTTTGTTAAGTAGATGTATCTCGTCTGTGTTTAATTGTTGGTCGGATCTGTTAATTATGAGGTTAGTCAACGATTTGTCGTGTTTGTGTCTTTTCTGTTGTGTGTATCTTAGTTTTTCTAGTTTTTTGTTGTGGCAGATCTTTTTGTCTCTGTCAAACATCAAACACCGCCCTCTACATTCCGACACTCAGTTACACAACCCCTTCCAAACATGTGGTCAGCTTCCGGTCAGTTACCTCTTTCTTTGTGAACCTGACGATGACCGAAGAAGGTCGAAACGTTGTTCGCTCTTCTATGTAAAATATTTTCTCAACCCAAACGAGCCGTTTTTGCATATATACAATTGTGTCCAGCTCGAGTTTAGGAATAAATTTTTTCCATAATTTATTTTTTATTCCAAATTTGGCAATCAACAACTGCACTGCCTCAGGTCATCGTTAATGTCGCGCGCTTCATCACTGTCTGGCCCAGCATGGCCAAGCGTGTTAAGGCGTTCGACTCGTAATCCGAGGGTTGCGGGTTCGAATCCCGGTCGCACCAAATATGCTTGCCCTTTCAGTCGTGGGGTCGTTATAAAATGACGGTCAATCTCACTATTCGTTGGTAAAAGAGTAGCTCAAGACTTGGCGGTGGGTGGTGATGAGTAGCTTCCTTCCCTCTAGTCTTACACTGTTAAATTAGGAACGGGTAGTGCAGATAGTCATCGAGTAGTTTTGCGCGAAATTCAAAACAAACAAACTGTTAGCATCTTCCATTATATTCGTTGTTATATTAATTACGTCCCTCTGCTCCTCGATAGCATAATCCAGTTCTTCCCTCCCTATTTACTCCACAGGCTATCCTATTAACGTAGCATACTAAATAATTACGTACAATAATATCTTCCTAATGCATTGCATACCTATTCCTATCTATTCCTTTTGTTATCTTTCCACCTCTTAGTTCCTTATATGAATAAGCCAAAGTCAGAAATATGCTACTTAATATAGCCTGCTCTTTATAATTAAGTCCTCTACTGCTAGACTTACTACAACTGTTTCAACTTCTCTAGTTGATATTAACCATTGTACCCTTCGCAACAGCTGGAGTTCCTCTTATTTCTGTTGCCATTTCTCATAGTTTACTCTTATCATTATTCACTGCTTCTACCCCATTGATGAGAGATTCTATTCTAATTTCTTCCTCAGATTATAAACTCTACATAGAAATTGCACATCTTCACCACTAATTATTAAAATTTGCATGCCATTCCCGAGCTTCCAAATAAAACCCACTCATTGTACCTGTCACATCTTACAAATTAAACTTCGTAGGCTGACAGTAGTGAACCAACTCGGGCTCCAAGACTGGCTGTATCAGTATCTTAATAGAGTTAAACTCTATCGCCTGTTAGTGCCCAACCTTCATTGCTACATGTTTTAGTTGACTCAACTTACGTTGGTGTCCTACAGATAACTTTGGTGGCCACCAGAGAATGAGATCCGATATTGCTCTGGCCTTTTTAGATCTGAAAACCTACATTTGTCTCTCAGCTTTCGAGTGTCTACCCGTTTGCTTCCAAGTGATTTCACGAACTCTTAAACTTTGATTTCAAAATATTTTCAAATTTCCTTCTCGGCACGTGTTTGCTATCACTCCCGTGGTCATATTTAGATCGAGAAATATCTCCCCAAATCCACGTTTTCCATATCACTGTAAAGACAATGGATTTGTAACTAGGCTCTTCCTTCATTGCCCGCCTTTTTACTCCCAGCTGGTTTACTTTTCTTTCACTTATTCACATTGCTTAATTCAAGTTTTCACTATCGTACAGTTTTTCTTCAATAACTACAGTCTCGTACAGTGTATTCTTACCAATATATCTTGCCCAACACAGTAAAAAAGCTGCATAATTCAATGACATCTTAAATAAGGCTACCTGTTAGTACCAGAACACACATACACTTAGACATCTGCACCTGACGACACCTTTATTAGCGAAACCATGATCTAAATAAATGATGTATTTGTGAAACGTACCAGCCCGTGAAGGACAGCAACATCGTAATGATAAACACAACTTTTCTATATTATCTCCTAATTTAATAACAGTTGTTGTTTGTTTTTTTAACTGACAACCTTACCCCCAAAAAATCATTATTTTCTTTGTGACTAAGAACAAAACTTGGAAACATTTTGACAGCCGTTCACACAATCTGGTATTTGTAAATGAGTACAAAGTTACTTGTACCGCTAGTGTACACTTATGACTTGAAGAACAGCACAAAGTTTAAGGTTATCACTGGACTCTTCCGATTTCATTACTTATTGTTAAATTCAGGTACGTTAGACTAACAAGTTGATTTTGTTAATAAAGTTGTTTCTCCTTGTGTGTACAAATGCACTTTGCTATGTTCTTTCCGATACATTTGTAGTGGTTTGGTTTGCTTTTGGTTTGTTTTATTTATAAAATTCTTTGTAGTTTGTATCGGCCAAAGATATAGAAATTAAAACACAGGGTCAAGCAACATGAAAACGTGGTAGAAAAATATAAGATGAATGAATCAATAATACCAGAACATATGGAACAAAATCTCATGTTACAGACTGGATTTGTTTGTTTTGGAATTTCGCACAAAGCTACTCGAGGGCTATCTGTGCTAGCCGTCCCTAATTTTGCAGTGTAAGACCAGAGGGAAGGCAGCTAGTCATCACCACCCACCGCCAACTCTTGGGCTACTCTTTTTATCAACGAATAATGGAATTTACTGTAACATTATAACGCACCCACGGCTGAAAGGGCGAGCATGTTTGGCGCGACCGGAATGCGAACCCACGACCCTCAGATTACGAGTCGCACGCCTAAACACATACAAACTGGAACAACAGTAAGTTAATAAAATGGGTACACTTAAAATAGAACCAAATAAGAGAATTTCTAGAAATTAAAAAAACAAACCAGAAAACTATTGTGTTGCACAGGGACGCTGCGTTTGGCGTGGAAATAATAAAGTACTGAATAGATTTGTTAAAACTTTGGATAGTTTAAGTCAAGATGGCGAGTTAATATGCAAATAATTGTGGATATACAAGTCCAAACCTAACTTCTACTGGTGGCGTGATAGTAACATTGAAACATTTAGTCTTTTAGGGTAAGACTGTGTTTTAATTATTTATTGTATCTGATATTAACGTTATATTGCTGTGAATGTAAATATATCCTTTACTCTATTCCAAGCATAACTAAAGTAAAAAACAAAGCCGAGTATTTTAACAAATTTTGAGAAGTAAAATAGATAGCGGTCAAATTCATAATGATAATATAACGCTATTTTCTCCATAATCAATGTTAGAGAACGTTTAGAATAAATGTGTGTTGTTTCCCAAACATGCTCGCCCTTTCAGCCGTGGGTGCGTTATAATGTTAAGGTCAATACCCATATTCGTTGGTAAAAGAGTAGCCCAAGAGTTGGCGGTGGGTGGTAATGACTAGCTGCCTTCCCTCTGGTCTTACACTGCTAAATTAGGGACAGCTAGCACAGACAGCCCTCGAGTAGCTTTGTGCGAAATTCAGAAACAAAAAACAAATTGTTGTTTCCTTGCTCTTATTACGTAGCAGCAAAAAACATAAGAGTACAAATAAAATTATGCACATAGAGTTACATTAATTTACATATGGCCTTGTAACTAACTCCGTAAGGCGTGCGACTCGTAATCCGAGGGTCGCGGGTTCGCGCCCGCGTCGCGCTAAACATACTCGCCCTCCCAGCCGTGGGGGTGTATAATGTGACGGTCAATCCCACTATTCGTTGGTAAAAGAGTAGCCCAAGAGTTGGCGGTGGGTGGTGATGACTAGCTGCCTTCCCTAGTCTTACACTGCTAAATTAGGGACGGCTAGCACAGATAGCCCTCGAGTAGCTTTGTGCGAAATTCCCAAAACAAACAAACAAATGTAACTAACTCGACACATCGTGAAAAGCCTTAGCGCCATCCTGTGGCAAAAAGATCAGTTTTAATAATACAAAACATTTCACCAAAACGAGTTCAAGAGAAAGTTCAACCGAACCAAAAGAAATAATAAAACATGGCATATATCAGAAAAAACAGGAGTACCACCACACTACGTACAACTGACATCTTTATAGATGTCAGATCGAAACACTGCCATAAGCAAGTCTAATAAATAAAAATTATGACAGGAGAAGAGTACATGGAGAAAAAGGTGTTAGCAATAATTTATAAGTCACAGTCCCTATTCTATGTGGATTTCGTTTGATAAAGTTTTTTTATATATGTTTATATCTGAAAATGGGAGGCACTGTTAAAAGAAGGCCTGGCATGGCCAGGTGCGTTAAGGCGTTCGACTCATAATCTGAGGATCGTGGGTACGAATCTCCGTAGCACCAAACATGCTCGCCATTACAGCCGTGGGGGTGTTATAAGGTTACTGTCAATCTCACTATTCGTTGGTAAAAGAGTAGCTCAAGAGTTGGCGGTGAATAGTGATGACTAGCTGTCTTCCCTGTAATCTTACACTGTTAAATTAGAGACGGCTAACGCGGATAGTCCTTGAGTGAGTTCGCTCGAAATTCAAAACAAACAAACAATTGCTAAAAGTCAGTGACATTTTTTCGTGTGCTGTATCGATAAAAACTACATTACATTTTATTTACTTATCAGTTTATAACTACATATGTTTAACAATTCAGTATAAGTGCGTATTATCCACATTTAATTATAACTGTTTTCACTATTCACGTATTAAAGTACTTTATGATTTCACATTTATCAACACATAAAAATTCATCTTTACTTCTACTTAGAAGATGAAAATGTGTTATAAGACGAAGAGTTTTTACTAGTTAGTGTTTGTTTCTCACTTAACGAAATATTTCGTGATTTATACCCATCTCTCCATTTCTTCATGGCTGTTATTACGACAGAGGAACAAACAAGGAAAGCTCCGACGATACTAGTCCATGATGGATACTGGTCAAGAAAGAATACTCCAAAAACAAAGGCCACGACAACATCAATCGTCCTTGCTAGGGACACAGGTCCAGCTTCTTCTAATTTCAGTGCAGTAGTAAGTAAAAATTGTCCACATGTTCCACAGAGTCCACACAGAATCAGGAGAACGCCATCCTGGCCACAAGTAGGAATACTAAATTTACTAAAAATGGAGAGATAAACTAAACCAAAAGTAATGGATGCAATGGAAAAGATGCATATCACTACTGGAGTTGAGGTTTTCTGTATCTTTCGCAAAACTATGAAGACCAATGCTGCCGTGATACATGAGCAAAACGCCACCAGAGAACCCTGGAGACGATGTGCTGAACTTACTTTGCCTGTTGACGTAACACCAAATAAGAAAGACGGCCTAGATATAAGTAATACACCTGTTAAAGTCATAATAATTGTAAATACTTGAAATATTCCACATGGTTCTCTCAAGAAAGCACAGGCAAAAAGAGTCACAAGTACTGGACTACTAAAAATTATAGTCGAAGCATCTGCCAGTGGAATTAGTCTTAAAGAATAGTAACCTGCTCCCATGGAAATTGTTCCTACCACAGCTCGTATACAAACAAACCATCTCTCGCCTTCAACTCCTAAGAATGAATTTCTCTTGAAGATAACGATCGGTACGTACGACAACAACTGAATGCAGCTTCGAATAACCAAAATCTCAATAGGATCCACACTGGTTACAAAGGCAACAATAAATGACGCAGTGGCAAAAAACAGTCCAGAAATTAGAGCACAAAGAACACCAAGAAATGGAATTTTGTGAACCGATTTATTACGTTTCTTTGAAGTGCTATCTTGATAAGTTGATAAAATGTCCAAATTATCTTCGTTCGTTGAAACTTCATTAAAATCTCATCGTGCTCAACGTGTCGAGGCCTTAACGATTTGCTCTCCATTCTTTTCTTTCCAGCCACCAGCTGGAGAATCTGTAACGAAAATGAAAATGTACTAAGAAGCACTGGTAGTCGCTGTTAATGGTCGTTATATGAAATTAAAATTTATAGAAAAGTAACCCAAAATGGGCCTGTTTATCACAAAGGTTCTTGTATACTGAAAATATTTCTTTGTAGCAAGAAAATGTAACATGGAAGAATAACTTTCAGTCAGAAGAGTTAGTACATCTGACATTCTGTTTAAACCCAGAAAACAAACACGTTTCGCACTGAAAATCACGCATATGTCGACTTCTTATTTCATAAAGTTAGTGTAGATATGAAGAACAAGACGATTTTCTCCCTAAAATTTGTAATTTCTAGTACTAACTAAGTAGTGTAATCATAAGAACACGCTGGAATGAAGACATTTCTTTGAAGTCAAAATATGAAACAGCAAATTCAAACAAATGTAAAAATGTTTTCTCACAGTTTCCATTTAGTTACAAACGTCTGAGTACGTGCATATCTTTAAAACAATTGATAAAAAAAGGTTAATTGTTTGGTTTTCGTTTGTTTTGGTAATCGCAAATCTCCACAAAGAACTAGTTGCCTGTGATCGGCTCATAGCGGGTATCCAAACCCAATTTTGTCGCTATAAGCTCCGAAATTTACCGTCGAGCCACGACAAACTAATATTTATATACTTTTAATTACAAGAATTTTACTAAATTCATGATATGATTTTGAAGTGAATAATTCTTTCACAAAATATTGAATGAGCATACAGTGTAATATACATTTGCTGCTTAGACAGCGATAATAACAAAATATACTTTTACAACATAAAATAAACAGGCCCGAATTATATCACCCTTACATTATCATTGGATAATGTAATAATTACTATTCAACAGCTGTCTTTGTTTATTGTTTAAAAATACCGCATTCTAGCACTTTTTCCGAATTGGTCAGTTTGACCAACTTTGTAATCACCATGTAAAGATGAAAGTATAGATACAACTTTTAATGCACTAAGTTTTAACCACATTTTGCAAGCTAAGTGCAGAATAGCAGAAACGTCAAAACCACGGACGGCTACATATGTGCTAATAATTAGTAATCATAGTACATATATTTCATTAAGAAATGGGCGTCATCTTTCAAACTTTATTATTCAAGATTCTAATTGTCTGAATCTTTACTAATAAAAGTCCAACAGATGGCGCCTCTTATATCACACCTCAATATCTTCTACCATTGAAATCTTGCTGTATTTTAACACAGCAGATGGCACAACTATATTTATTATTTGTCTCTTTTCTCTCTCTCTCTCTCTCTCTCACTCTCTCACACACACACACACACACAGAATTAAGTAAGTAGAATGTCGATAATATTATTGCTCCGTTATAGTAAGATTACAGGCGCAAAAGATATCATTTTAAAATTATTTCTACCACGAACATGCCGATGCATTTAACAAATTTTTACCGAGTCTATGTTTCGGCATGGCCTGGTGGGTTAAGGCGTTCGACTCGTAATCCGAAAGGCGCAGGTTCGAATCACCGACACACCAAACATGCTCGCCCTTTCAGCCGTCGGAGCGTTATAATGTGACGGTCAATCCCACTATTCATTGGCAAAAGAGTAGCCCAAGAATTAGTGGTGGGTGGTGATGACTAGCTATCTTCCCTCTAGTCTTACACTGCAAAATTAGGGACGGCTAGCGCAGCTAGCTCGTAGCTTTGCGCAAAATTAAAAAAAGAAACAAACAATACCAACTCTACAGAAGTGAAAAGTGATTAAGAGCAAAAGTACTTTTTCATCTAACAGTTCTCAACTTGTATTTACATAACCACTAGAACCTCCTAAATGAATATTAAAAACTCTTCCATCTGAAACTGTTTTATGCAATTATTTGCTACCGTAACATTAACTGTATCAACCTTGATCAATCGGACCGACTGTATAGCCACATGCAACATAATCCAAACACGAAATAACTCCAAGTTACATTCTCTTTTTCAGTATGATTGCACATTGTAAAATTTATAATAAATTACAATATTTTATTAATAATGTTGATATACTGATACGAAAATTAATAGTTAATGGATTTAATAAAAAATAGATATATAATTACATTATACTGTAATAAATACAATGAAAAGAAAAGTAAAGAAATTCGACTGAAAATGGAAGCCACCATGGTGATATGGGAGTGGAGTTTGGTAGCCTCAAGAGGCCGTTCGGCCCCAACACAGTCTATCCAGACCAAGCAGCAGCGTCATTTATTCTCCCTTCCTGATGGTTGACTGGTTTTTCTGCATAACTTTAAACCTCCAGGGATGCGCGTAGCGTTACTAAGCAATTATACGTGGTTTCCCTCTTCAACACTTTCTGGTTGATGTCCTTTTTTTTTTTTTTGCAGGAAACTTATTTTGCCTCAAGGATGGACCATTTTTCGTTTTCCTGTCCGTGCTTTTTGATCGTTCAGCTCAACGCGTGCGTGTGGTGTGGGGATCCTTTTCACACGCATTTTAATGGCACCATCCTCGTGTCACGTAGTAATGATGAGGGGCGGGTTGTATGCGTTGATATTGTCGCCTGGGGTCGCAAGATTCGGGTTGTTAATGTCTATGCGTCTATTTAGGGTGGGAAGGTTGTTTCCTTCTTCTTGGCCTTGTACAGGTTCTTGATAACGCAGGCCGATATTGTTCTTGGTGGTGACTTCAATTGTATGCTGAATCTCCACCTTGACAAGATTGAAGGCTATCCTCTTTCTGGTAATCGGTATACGCGGGGTTTGCCTGCAGTGCTGTAGGACTTTGAGTCGATCGATGTCTGGCGTACGCTCTATGGGTCTGCTTTTGTGCCCATTTGGACCAGTCAGTTCATTTCTTGTCACCTGGACAGGTTCTACATTACACCTGGTCTGAAGCAGAGCCTTAGTATGGGTGCAGTTTATCGGATTGGCGATATTTCATTTCGTTTGTCTAACCATCGGGAGTTTCTAAGCACGTTCCAGGATTTTGTCCCTATTTTTTTTAGGGTTCGGAAGTGTGGAAGCTCAATGTCTCCCCTTGCAGAGGATGAAGTTGGAGACGAATTAATTGCCTTGGTTTGGGGTCTTTGTTCTGTTGAGTCTGTCGACAAGTCCTGGTGGGTGGGTTTCAAGGAAGCCTGTGCCTCCTTGTTGAGACAAGCTGGCATACAGCATTTCGTGAGCTCGCCGCCTGGCTTTGCAGGGCAAGCAGGACATCTTAGCTGCCTCGCTTCGAGGCAGACCAATGGATCAGTGGTTCCTCTCAGTCATTGAGAATGTTAAAAAGAATAGAGATTTGGAGTATTCCAAACTATTCCATGCAGCCAGAGTTTCCAGTCTGATGGAATCACTTGGTTCCAGAAATGTTACTTGTGTTCCACTGTGCAAGAACAGGCAGATCTCTAGTCTGTTGATGGAAGAGGGTCAATCATATTCTGACATCTCTGACATTCTAGACATGTGCTTCGGCTTTTACAGCCATTTGTATTTAGTTTCACCCATGGACGAAGGGTTGTGGCATGACATCACTCTGTTTTTGCCCTCCCTCGATTCTTCTTTACATGACCAGCTGGTGAAGTCCATCAGCTTGGGTGAATGTTCGTCGGCCATTCGGTCTATGCTGCTTGGTCTAAGTGTCCTGGGCTATATAGACTGCCAGTGGAATTTTATCGCCACGTGTGGCATGTTGTCAGATTCCTTCTTTGTCAGAATTTTTAACAAATGTCTGACGGTGGGTCTATGCCATCTGGTACGCTGTGTGGGCTCATTACACTATATGTAAGGATTCCAGCCAGTGTGACGATCTTTCTTCCACGCGTTCCATATCTCTCTTGAATGTAGACACAAAGATTATTTGGAAAGTCCTGTGTGCCTGTTTGGGTACAGTTATGCCTCATTTGGTTCACTGCACTCAGACATGTAACGTGCAGTGTAGAAGCATCCAACAAAATCTGGTGCTTCTCGGGGACCTCTTTCATTACATAACAGATAGGGATATCCCTGCAAACACTCTCCCTTGATCAGAGCAAAGCTTCGATCACGTTCACCACAAATTTGTTTTGGAGAGGTGTGGTCTTCCTCTTGTATTTGTTCAGCATGTGCAGAGTTTTGCATGTAGCTGCTTCAAGCAGGCTCTTGGCTAACGAATATCTGACGTCATCCTTTCCTATCTTACAGGAAGTACGTCAGGATTTCTGTTTCACATTCGCTTTTATGTAGTAGTGATCAAGTGCCTACTCTGTCATCTGTATCACCCAGTTTCTGATACGTGCCCCCTGTTGCCAGGGGTGTGGTAATCAAGTATATTCTCATGTGGACAATGTAAACCTGTACCTCGCGAACCCAACATCCCTAGGTTCGGCGCTGTCCATTGTCAATCGTTACTCTTGAGTGTAGCCCAGCTCAACTACGTCAAGTCTTGGGCTTGGTGGTAAGGTAAATTGGCCTCATCTGCTGACACCCTGTTTGGACTGGACCTCTTCTCCGGTCATTTGTTTTGGAGTTCGTTTTATTGCGAGCCCTGAGGCTGTCTGGAGGAAGGAGGTGCAGCGTGGTTCGGCAGTTCACGATTATTGTTACTGCCCTGCTAATTTGTTTGGCAGGGCAGAAGTGGTGGTGAGGAGGACTCCCCTTGGTCTGGTACCTGGGACTATGTTTCCTCTCGATGACCACAATGCGCGGGTTATCGAGTGGCATGTTTTCGCCTTTCTGTGGGGTGGCAAGCCTGAGACTGCGTCTCGACTTTCATTGGTCCTGCCGCCTTACATAGGAGGTCTGGGCATCCCACGTGTCTATACCCAGCGTATTTCTCTTTTCGTCTACCGCTTTTCACTGTTTGTCTTTGGAGGTTCATCCCTGTTGCCACCTAGCCAGATTCTTAGTTTGCATGGCGCTCAGGTTTTTGGTGTTTCACTGAGCCTGCAAATACCGATGATTTTTTATCCTCCCTCCTGGTACGTGGACGCTGCTTTGGAGATTCAGACAGACTCCCGTTCCCTCTACCGCTTGCTGGTACCTGGATGAACACACAGGATAGCTCTTCCGTGGGGCGTTATTTGGGGCCGCGTTGTGCTGCGCCATGTCGATAGCTACCTCCAAGCTTTTAACTGGCGTGCAGCGCATAACATCATTTTCGTTCCAGTGTACATTAACAGTCTTTAAGTACCCCATCTGGCTTGTTCGAAACCAATTTGTTTTCTAGTAGGCACCGGTGTCGTACTTTAAGATTCTGCATAAGGCCAGGTATAAGCTCTTACTCCGTCTTGAGGCAAAGTATCGGCTGCTGAGCCCTAGAGACTTTTACCATCGGTGGCGGCCGGACCTTTCGCTGATGGAAAATCCGGTCGAACTCGGGTTTTGAGCTGCCCTATTTCCGCTCCTGTTTTGTGTTATAGCGTATCTTTTAAGTATTAATCATTTTATACGAATTTGTAAATTTTAAATTCTTATAACTGTTTCTATTTGTGTCTTTTCATTATTAATGTTTGTGTGTGTGTATATATATATTGTAAATGTTATTCCTGTTTATTGTAACTGTTCTTAACTTTGTATCTATTTGTTTCGTTAACTTTATGTATATTACTTGTTTGGTATGTTTTTTCCTTTTTGATTTTCATTTGTATTTTGTGTGTGTATGTTTCTTATATAAAACCACATCGGGCTATATCTGAGCCCACCCAGGTGAATCGAACCCATGATTTTAGTGTTGTAAATCCGTAGACTTAGTGCTGCTAGCGGGGCCATTTGTAATATAGTACTTACTTTTGCATTTTTCGTTTTGTTTGTCACTATCCTTATCATTGTTTTTCTATATTTGATACGGTGTGTTTTTCTGTACAGTGTGTACATATGTCGTCCTATTTATAATTTTTAATATTATTTTGTTTTGTAAAACCTTTCCTTTAATTTGTGAATATATTTATTTGTATATATTTATGTTATTTTTTTAGGCATTAGTTGCTCATTGCCTGTAAGGTCCGGCATGGCCAGGTGGGTTAAGAAGTTCGACTCGTAATCTGAGGGTCACGGTTTCGAATCCCGGTCGCATTAAACGTGCTCGCCCTTTCAGCCGTGGGAGCGTTATAATGTGACGGTCAATCCTACTATTCGTTGGTAAAAGAGTAGCCCAAGAGTTGGCAGTGGGCGGTGATGACCAGCAGCCTTCCCTCTAGTCTTACACTGCTAAATTAGGGACGGCTAGCGTAGATAGCTCTCGCGTAGCTTTGCGCGAAATTCTAAAACAAACAAACAAATCATTGCCTGCACATAATTGCCTAATGTGTTGCTTTTTTTTCAACTATCTTGATTACTTGTAGTATTTTTTCGTTGTAAATAAATTCAAATTTGCAAACTTCAAGAAGTAAGTTTTATCATGCGTACCCAAATGGTAGTAGTTTATCTTCATTTTGTTATTTATTTATTATTTTCATCTTTTTTGTTTATCTTTATCTTATTCTTATTTTAACTTGGGAGAGAATCACCTTCGCATAACTGTCTGCAAGCGGTGAGGGGTGATATAGATGTTGGGCGTTGTGGGCCTGAGCACCCGCATTTCGTTCTCCTAATTTTCTTATGTAAGACTAGCGAATTGGAGGTTAGGACTGATAGACTGTGTATCCTCACCATAATGTGGGTCCTACTTTTTTAGTCACCTCAAAAAATCTAGGACAGATTTTATAATCTCTAGGATCCTTTCTTTAAAAATATGCAGCATATTTTATTCCATGTTAGTACTTTGGTTTATGGCTTGAAAAGTTTTATAGTTATAATATATATTTTATCTGACCTAATTTATCTACATTTATATCAGCTCAGAATACTTTGTTTAATTTTTTGTTTTTTTTTATTAGACGTACAGCTTTCCGTAGACAAGTTATCGAGTTCCAGTCAGTTAAATAAACCTCGTGTCATCGAGCGTTTTCTTTGGAGTATTTTCCTACTTTAATTTATATAATCTTATATAATCTAGTTAAATTAGTTAGTAAATTAGTTTTATAACAATAAATAAAAATACACACACGAACTTCAGTACTTAGATTTAAAATCTTGTCTTTTCCAGCTTTGTGATCTTATGTTGCTACCATATATAATAGAAATCGCATCATTATTTTAGTCTAAATATTGGTAAAGATACAGTGGTTCAAAACTTATCTTCTATTCAAATGTGCAATTTAGACTATGGAGTATAAAGCGATTATCAACCAATGTCCTAAAACTAATAGATCCATCTTTCGACCTAAACTAAGAATAAACCAAATTATTCACATTTTCCAATGCAATCAAAATTACAGAACATCTAAAGGTCTGTAATTTGTAATATTAATCGCTCAGGCCCCATAACATTGAAAAAATTGAAATACTTTCTTTCAATTGATTATAATGGCCCAATAACAAATGTCGAAAACAATTAGACATCTTTTAAAAAACAGGATCTACTGTGGCCTTAAGTTATTATAGGGCTAAAACAATATCCTGAAGAACGTAACTTGTTTATTTCATACGAGAACTTGTAAAAACGATTGATGTATCCTGCTTCTACACTGACGACTTGTACCATTCTAAAAAAAAATAGTCAATTTTCAAGAGTTATTCGTTATGCCTTTCATATAAATAAATTTATAAATAAATAAATCCTTGTTATAATTCATCTGGCTATTGTTACATTATACTTGTTTATATATCAAACGCCATAACAAGAGGTTGAACATGGTTTACATGATTGGTGATCACAGATTGAATAGTCACACCACGTTTAACTATGCCTTGGCCATCTCCCCCCATCAATTAATATATAAAGCGTGTCATTGATTGCAAATAAATCCTATGACTTTTCTGGACATGATATGTGACCATTCCAAAGTATTTTACCTATAGGCTAGCCTTTCTTCTAAGAGGTCAAAGGAATGAAAAAAATCCATAAAATCATTCGGTTTTGCTTCCTCGAGTTTATCACCGGACAATAGTGGAAAAACTTCAATGATTTATACTTCATTGTTCACAACTGGAATTAAAATGTAAGATCTGGACAGCTGTTTATTATGTTGTAGGTAGAAACACAAAGCAACTGAAATCCTCGTCACTATTATCAGCTGGACACAAAATTACATTAATGGAAGACTAATGCAGTGAGTGTTTGACTTGATGTATTTAATATTGTGAAATACCCTTCAATGAAGAATCGTTGTCTTAGACTCGTTTTAATGATCACATACTAACACTTCTACAGGGTGTTCGGAAAGTCACTGCACATTTATATATTTATTAACATACAAACAGCACAGTGACTTTCCGAACACCTGTATAATGTTCTCCGTTTGATAATTTTGGCATAACTATAGTAAATCCCAAAGAAATTGGCAACTCTTTCAGCTTCGTTTTCGAATTTCTAGAAATTATCTCAAATTTTACAAACTTAATCATCTAAGTTAATATGTATCGCGTTCAGCTGTCCTAACTGTAAATAAAACTAAACAGCCCACTCAATATCATACGGACATTTCACTACAAAACACTGCTCGATACTAAGAAATTAAGGGATGTCATTTATTTTCATTGATCTTATAAATCACGTTATAGTAATAACGGCCGATCTGGTAGTTAATTTAATTACAACATTCAATCTCTTAGATGATTTCCCCACAAAAATACAACTCGCATGTCGCAGAAGAAACAAATCACTGAATTTACTTTGTAGGTCCATTTTATAGATCTATTATTGAACTAAATTGAAGAACATCCACCTCATTCATATAAGTGACACTGTCTAGACAGTCTGAGAAATACCTTTCAATTATGGTACAGCCAATCATCAGTCACAAAACACAAGTCAATATATACTGACAAAGTAGTAGCTTCACTTCAAATTCCCTGTATACAAAGACGTTTAGGGTTTTTCAGCTGCAGGATTAATTATAAACTCGACTAACACACAAACACCATACAGCACTGATTGAGCAGAAGACTACCTAGCTTTCATCCAAACATTCAGCCTCGCTCGTTCATTCAGTACTCTAACCATGACATCATCATTTCGGAGTTATCATGGAAAGTATTGAGAAGTTTATCGGTTCTCTACATCAAGATTTTAGTGTTAATGGGTAAAGTGGTATAATAAATTATTCATTTTGCTGCTCATTTAACAGAACAAGTTTGAGGATTTTAACAACTTTCCAGCTGAGAGCTGAAACTATCAAGTGGTAGTCGCCTCATCTAGCAGGATTGCTTAAAATCCCTCAAACTTAATTCTGTTAGTAGACATCTCCTCTGCTCATGATCTTCAAATGATAATCATTCCGGAAACCTTGCTGTCATAAATGACAAAGAAGAGCTAATGGGCAACCAAATTTTACATATAATGACAATATATATAGTAATTTATGCGAATAACCTTATAATAAGATTACATAGCAGGTCAAAGTGTTTAAACAAATATTATCGTTTTGGAGTTACACAATCAATTATTACATAACTGAAATGTTCTTAGAACGTTGAGATAAGAAATTTTGTGCTACTGCTATTAGGTTTTCTAGCCAATTGACATATATGATAATTGAGAAATCTTAACTAGTATTTGACCATAAGAAATCTCTCAATTTGTTACATGCCTTGTTGATACGTGGGTGACCTCTCATGAGAAGTTCGTGGGCAAGTTTCAATATTTCAGAACGATATACTTTTGGAATAATTTTATAAACTACATTCCAGACCTCTGAAGCTGACACATTTGATGGTCTGAATTCACCTATGAGCACACAATTTTATAAAAGTAACCATTTAGAACTTTTACAATTCATATTTTGGGAGTGCGTATTTAAACAATGATTAAATCTATAGATCCTTTTTCTTGTTCAGCGATCAATTTACTACTAACAACTGAAACTTTACCAATTTAACCAGACTGATCATGTCCATCATCGTCACTCACCAAAATCATCCTTTGGACAATCATTCAAAAAATTACTGTCGTATTCAAAAAATTGTCTGAGCCAAATCCACAATATACTCTGAACATGTCTATCATTTGTTTCTGGCAATTACTGAGCCAGAGCTCGAGTAACACGAGGGAACCACTTCTGGATTTTCCTCAACAACATCAAACTTAGATGAAATGGTGATCGGTTCACTAACCACCACGGGTTTAGCAACAAATTTTCCTCCAGCAAATCGTTTTCCAACAATAATGATATACCCTTAATTGGCAGAGTAGGTCTTACTGAAACCAAGACAGGGCCTTAAACTAGTTACGATGTTTTTGTTCGTTTTCTAAAATAAGATTTAACATTAATAAAACCACCCTTACCAGTAGCATAAGTCGAATATAAAGGCAATATACCTTCTGACAACAATGACTGAGCCGCGCTATAACGTACAGTATTTTTTGTCAGAAACAGAACAGACACAAAAGGTTAAATTCCTCCAAAACTACATCAGCCTTTTATCAGGAGCCATATAAACATCAGATGATCTGGAGAAACTATATTCATATGAGGAGATCTGGAGAAACTATATTCATATGAGGTCACAATCACACTGGGTGTTTCCTTCTTTTCTTTTCAAACGCCAACAGAGTGACATTACGTGACCAAGCTTCTTACAGCACAGTTGAACAGTTTATAACAGAAATCTACAAATGTTCTTGGTGAAATTCTGTAGTTTTCTTATTAATGAGCGTTAGTCACAATTATAGCTTCCGAAAATCATAGTATACTGACTTTAACAGACCAACAGTATTAAACTGTCTCTTTGTAGCCGATTTATAACGTTTAAACGAAAGTTCATTTGACCAAACAATATTTGGAGATATGCTAGTTTTCGTAACACACTCTATTGTTCTTTTCGAGAATCTTCTACAAGCTCAGGGAAGAGGCAGTACTTGCGCAATACATATATAACATTACAAGTCCCATATTTCCAAATATATATTAAACTGAAACAAATGTAGATATTAAAACAATTTTAAGTCTGTTAACACCAACAAATTTCCTCTAGTTATTGTTGAAAACTTCATAACCACCACAAAAAACTAAACTCATCTCACAAACAAAATAAATACTGAAAAAAAAAAAAGGAATTATACAATAAAGTTTACCATTTGGATTTCTACAAAGTAGACAAACAAAATTTCTGTGGACTTAAAATTCACTCAAGAGTCTGGCCTAAACTGAAGTCATGTATCAGCAATACCAAAGTTAATTACAAAATAACGTATATATCACCGAAACTCATGATAAAGCATTGTTATCTTAAATAAAGAACCAAGCATTAGAAACGTTAAATTAGAAGACATTTTAACTGAATAAAACGTCACCAAACCAACACCCCACAGCACCAAGACACCTTCAAGAAACTGTAACCTTTTGGTTCCTCAGTCCACATTGCTACCATGTTAAATTTCCAATTGTTTCCTTCGTTACCTATTCAAGACTCGGAGTTGTATTATATTTGTATATACAACAATTGAGTAAGGCAGCACAAGTGCATTTTATGATCTGTTCAACTATTTCAGATACAACACACTTATTCACATAAACTTCCGATTTCTTGAAAGAGACTTTAAAATCCATTTCGATAAAACTGTATATTTTTGAAATTAAAAACGTCTAATTTATAAATTAAAAACTTAAATAGCATTAAAAAGACTAATAACCTTTAAAGAACTAAAAACATTTCTAATTAAGGTGGACAGTGTCACCATCATAATAACATTGTCTTACGTTGTGGATAAACTTTGGGGCAAAACATGTTTAAAATGGTGCCGTCGTTGAGAGCCGTAATGAAGGCAAGACAGTAAAATGTGGCTTATTGTGACCCGAGTGTTACACAGCCAACACACTGGTGCATCAATCCCAGATAAAAAAGAAACGTCGAGTTAAAAATCTATGACCAATGCAAAGTCTAGTTAGATCAACTTCCTCTTTCTGGTCAGTACAGAAGCAAGACAGTCAAAGTCCAAGATAGGGTTTTATTTAGAAAAGTTTGTTTTTACGTTCCTCACTCCAAGTCGACTGCTGATTGGCACAGAGCCAAGTCTTGAATACAGGACCATTGTCCATGTATGGAACAGGCACAGATACGAAAGTGTGAAATTTATGTGCAGTGTCAGCGAGCCCGATCCCGCGAGTACCAACATGGCCTGGTATCCAGAAGAATAGGATAGAAGTAGATGTTAAACAGAAACTAGCTATTTGGTTTTGAATATTGGCGAGAACTAGCTCAGAACTAACATGAAGCTATTCAAGGGCCAGTAGAAACTTAAGTGAGACAGTATAAATAGTGCAATTTGAATACTGCTTAGCTTCAATGTGATCCAGGGCCAGAGAAATGGCATACAGTTCAGCAGTGAACACAGAAACTATAGAAGGGATTCTGCATGCAACCAACGAACCACAACAAACCATTGGCAGAGTCCACACAGTCACCTGATTTCGAACCATCCGTATAAATAGGAATGAAAGGACGGTTCGAAAGATGTTTAGTAAATCACAGACAGTATTTGCAAATGGGAGTTTCTCATTTTCTCAGATGACTTAATGAAAGGTCACATTTGTGAATTGTAATAAGCCCATAGTTGGATGGGATGACCAATGGATATAGCAATGTTATCCAATGTCAGACTCAATTCGTCCAACTGCACCTGGATACGAAGACCAAAAGAAACAACGGCAGACTGTCTGTTCTGAAAAACATAGCCCACCGAGGAAGGAAACACAACCCCAGATGGGATGCCATGGTAAGGATCGAAGTTTCAAAGCATACGGTAAAGAAAGTTGCAAATGGCAGAGAGGTGTAGATAAGGTTCATGAAACTGTGTATAAGCTCTGGGTTGGGGAAGTGCAGAAAGCCCAATGCAGAGCCAAAGCCCCTGATGATGAATG
The DNA here is from genome assembly GCF_004210375.1 of Tachypleus tridentatus. Taxonomy (NCBI): domain Eukaryota; kingdom Metazoa; phylum Arthropoda; class Merostomata; order Xiphosura; family Limulidae; genus Tachypleus; species Tachypleus tridentatus. The sequence goes on from NC_134830.1 coordinate 146,118,521, forward strand.
GGGTCTAACATCTTCAAGGCCGAGGTCCTGGCAGAGCAATGACCAGTGATCCATAGTCTGGTTTCAATTGAAAAAGATATAACTTTTAACATAGAAAATCGGTCTGCTCCCAAGTGATGGAAGAGGGACACAGAGAATGCTCAGTGCTCTTGTACATTTGACCCATAGTTACTTGATGTGTGGTATAAAGGTCAGCATCAAGTCAAAGATAAACCAAGAACTTTGTCTCTCAGGACCACAAATAGCACAACTTCATTGATACGGAGAATATCCCATTGGCTGCAAAGTGCGTGTAAACGGTTTTGAGAGAGAGAAGTTAAAACCGTTTGCTGTGGTCCACTTCAGTAAGTGATTGAGGGCAGTCTGTAGCTGCTACTCAGTATACCTCGTCGACATAGAGCTCGTTGGTAATAGTAAGAGAGATGTTCAGTGATGGCATTAATGTTTATACTGAAACACAGCCCTGAAGGATTCAAAGTTCCTGTAGAAATGAACGGGAAAGTGTCGAACCTACACGAACTAGAATTCGCCTGTCCATTAAAAAATAAATAAAAGTGGGGCAAATGACCACGTGACCAATATAAAGAGTTATTGCAAAATATCATACCTCCATGTTTTCACAAGCCTTCTCAATGTCAAAGAATATTGATACAAGATGTTGTCATTTGAGAAAGGCTTCTCTGATGACGTTTCAAGCCAAATCAGGTGGTCCACGGTGGAGTTCTGTCGTCGGACCCACACTGGGTGGGCGAGAGGAGATGTTTCATTCGAGGAACCAAACAAGACGAGCATTAACTATCCTCTCTAACGTCTTATAGAGACAGCTCGTGAAAGTAATGAACGGTTCGAAATAATTCTGGGATCCCTCCAGGCTTAGAAAGGTAGGACAATAGCCTGGCGCTGTGCATCAGGAAAAACATTCTCCTGCCAGATCCAGTTAAAACAACGGATTTGCTGGAAAGCGATATAGTTCAGTAGTATGTGAGATACCTACGAAAAACCTATTTTCGAACCTTCCGTGCCATGTGGCAGGCAGGATTCCACCACGGACGAGGGTATCGTGGAAAACGTGTCGAGATTCTAGGAATACACTAAAAGCTGCTTGTATAATACAGTCAGTTACTGCTGCCACACAATCGTCTAGTGATGGCTTACAGACGATGGCAGGATCAAGTTTGCGAGCAGTGGGCCAGTTTGCGTGATCCAGCTTCCACTGGGACAAGCGGGTTTGATGGCATCGACCACAATTAGTCTCTCTCAAAATTATAGGAAGATGATCACTGCATTATTGTCAACCCTCCATGAAAAATAAAAGAATAGTGAAGGGGAGCAAACTGAGACATCAATAGCAGTACTGACGAGATGCATGAAAATAAGTATAAAATTGGTACTGAAGATTGTAATCTGAGTATACCTTCTGTGGAGCGATCTCATTAATATCAGTACCTCTTAAAAGGATTATATCCATTAAAATCTCCCAGAATTAAATAAGGAAATGATAACTGTTCAACAAGAGCATCATGGTCTGACTGATCATGGGTCTCTTCAGGAGACAGGTAGAGAGAACAAACAATAATATGACCAAAGGAAACACAGATGGCTTTGGCCTCCAAGGATGTGTCAGGTGTGTCATTTCTGAACAAAAGAAATGAATGGTGACTGTATCAGCAGGTTTCAGAACTGTTCCCTGAAAGGAAAAAACAGAGAGGATGGTAGGAAGCAATCAGTGCTTTGATGCCATTCAGATTAGAACGTAAATTTCGACAGATCCATTAAATCAAGGTAGCCATTTTTATTTGTGTGTAAGCATGGGTGGAGAGCCTTCTGTTTTCGAGCACGTCTTTTTCTCTATTTTCTTTATTCGAAAGAGGTCTGTCGACATTCATGGATCCTGCCCTAAATCTACAGGTGTTTGTTGTTGGAAGATAATTATAGTGACTGAGGACGTGAAAGAATGATCGTTTTGCATCTTGGGGGCGGGAGAAGATGTACCCAAAGGAAATGGCTGTACCCAGAACAAAGTGAATCTTGGGGTTTGCTAGAATTAATGTCAGGGACAGAGATGGGTGTTGACGTTGATTCACCAGCTTTTTTAACCATGAAGATCAAAAGACTTTTCATTTGATTTCTGAATGATTTCTATTGGAGGCACGGAGATCCATCCATGCTCCCTCTGTTCGATTGACCGAACCGCTAAGACTGGAAATATCCGAGAGGGTTTGGAATGTATGGTCGTATCTTGAAATTAAGATAACCTGCGTTGATGGTGGCAGGTGGACGTGGTGATGTAAATGTCAGAATGAGGACATTGTTCGGCTTCGTAATTCCATCTTTGCGAGTGGAGATACGCCTCACTGCAGAAACTTTTGCGTGGAGAAACCAGTGAGAATATCTAATTCGAGGATGTTCCTCAAATACTTTTCAACAATAACTCCTCGTGATGAATTTAAAATAGCAATCCTCAATCGCCTTTGAATGTAAGAGGAGTTCTGTGTTTAGATGTGAATGTTTCTACCAACATGTCAGAGTGAAGCTTTCTGACTGACTTTGGAGAGCCAGTAAGTCCCTATTCCCTTCTGAATAAAGGGAGACATTTGCCCTAAAGGTTTGTCTGAAAGAGAATGTAATATAAATAACTGAGATATAGCTGTTAAGAATATTGAAGATTGCTGCTCAGAATCTTCAAAACGTGGTCGTTTACCTATTGACTGTTTTTTTCACTATTACTTAAGTTTATCGGAGGATCCATAATTTAAAAAAAAAGGATGTTTCGGTGCCCACTGACCCCACCAACTATGGAGCCCTGCGAGTGGACGTACTACAATGACAAACAAGGATACTGCAGCAACACCAGAGTTTCGGGAGCACTATATCAAACACAAGCATCAGATACAATGTCCACAACATCTGCTGAGAACGTCCAACATTGCTACCAGGTTGACCCCACCCAAGTAGACAAGCCGATTTTTAATCATTAACTTACAAAACATTCATTGTATTCTTGGTGGTTACTGCTTGGTTATATCGTTACTGCTAATCAACCTCTCACAGGTTGATCACCTGTTGTTATTATGCATATATGTTATTTTCTAAGAAATATTCTCAAACATTTAAGACTTTTTCACACATTGGTTGTAGATAATTTTAAACCAGGCACTTATAATTTAAGTTATATTGCGAAATATCGTTAAGTTACATTTTACTTACTGCATTTTCATTTCAAAAGTAGTATATAGAATTAAATGTTATTTAAATAGCATAACCAAATGGACACGAATAATTTAATTCTTATATATTTTCAATTTTATATTACCACTGACATATTCCAAAACAAAAATGCTTAAAAGTCTCGCCGTGCATGAAACTTGAACGTCTGCTGCTATTGTTATACTATGTAAATATTATTAACATATTTTTAATCTTGCTTCCTCCTACTTATTAATAACTCCTTCAAATGCAGACTATATGATGAATAGATATAAAATATCAACCATGTTAACATGAATGTAAGAACACAACTAAACAACATACCTTGTTATATTGCTCTTCTCCGAAACTTGAACGTAAAGTAAACTAATACCAGAACGAACAAACACTTTTGAGTGTTAATAATTTCTTTTTTTGCAGAGCAAACAAAACAACTAAAATTTCCACGTGACACATACTAAGAATCAACCAATCACAAGATCTTTTTGGCGCTGTGCTAATTTCTAAGAAGCCCTCCTCGAATGCTTTAAATTATTATTATTATTATTTCTATTACCACAGTCAAAATTTATAAAATTTACAAGTGAACTAAATGTAACATAACGTCTGCAGTTAGTTTTAATAAATTATTAACCAGTTTTGTTTATCTGCAATTATAAACGATGCTGTAGCGATAAAATACCTAGACTACGTACCAATGGGTACAGGTACTACGAACGTTGCTGTTCTTCTCTATAAAGTAGGCCTGCCTTTAAATATCTTTCGTTGATCTGTGTTAGTTTAGTCGCAGTCTTTCTAACTTTGCCAAGTTCTTCACCTTTTCAAGGACAAATCTTCATTATCCAATTGGCAGAAACGTAAAAAAGGATCAACTGATGTGTAAGAACTGGTAGCACGTAATATGTTATTCTTAGGTTTTACCTTTAAATGTCTACTTTTATGTTGTTGTTAAAACAATTACTTTTAAACAAATTTCGCCAGAGAAATTCTAACAATTTTCTGGTGTGAATACGTCTTGTATCTGAAGAAAAATATAGTAGTATGATGCATAATTTTTTATTTTACAGTATAGACCTAAAAATGTAATATAATTCGGTTTTGAGTCATAAATAGTTTGAAACTGTACACATACCAATTTTAAAGATTGTCAGTTTGTGAAATGTACATCAAAATTTTTTAACATCTCATAAAATATTTCCTTGAAATTTAAATACAAAAACAAAACAGAGTCTTAGTGCAAACCTTTTTGATACAATTATGGTGCACGTTAGTTGCAACAGATAAAAGAAAACATTCTATAAGGAACAAAAACAGTGTTTTCCAAACGTTAAAACTTATATGTGTGCGTGTGTTTTCTTATAGCAAAGCCACATCAGGCTATTTGCTGAACCCACCGAGGGAATCAACCCCTGCTTTTAGTCTTGTAAATCCGTAGATTTACCGCTTTACTAGCGACGGGAAAACTTACGTCTTGATCATTACTGTTAATAATGCAGTTAATAATAACCGTTGTTATAAATTATATTGTTTTTGTGTTTGTATATTAAAATATACTTGTGTTAAAAAGGAAATTGAGTGTATCAATCTCGTTGACAAATAGCATAAATTTGATACATAGTAACATTTAATTAATTACTGAACCCAAATTCAAATTTCGTTTATTTTAAATAGTAATACGTCAACATGTAACATAAATCGAGGAACCGTCTAAAAGAAATAACAATATGTAACAGGATCACTTTAACTGCACGTCAAAATACATAATATATTCCACTATATTCATGAGTTGTAGAAAATTATACGTAGGAGAAACCAACATATTATTAGCAGAAAGGACCGAGAACATCTCAAAGACATAATAAATTCATACATACACAGGTAAATCAGTGGCTGACATTTTAATTTGCACAATCATACCCTTAAACTTCTTAAAATACTTGTTTTTAAAAGGCTTCTACAAACAAATACAAACGCGATTGACAAGACAGCAAAATCATTTTGACCTGGGAAATATCCTTTCCTATGAGATAAATAAATGTTTCAGTTGGTTTTCTTTTGTAATATTTCTCTCTTCCCATACAACGTCTATACTATAAATTTACACAACCATACCCTTGAACATTTTAAAATATTATTGTATCTCAGAACGGCTGGTATGGGTATTAACATTTTAATGATAAGCAGATAAAACGTTTCGACCTTCCTGGGTCATCTTCAGGTTAACAAAAAACACCTGAAGATGGCCTTGGAAGAATCGAAACGTTATTCTCTCTTATAAATAAAAGTGTTTATTCCCATACCAGCCGTTGTAAAATATTTTATTTTAAGTGGGTTTCTCATAATCGAGAATTTTAAAATACTTGCTTTTAAAAGGTTTAAACAGAACAAATACAAACGTGATCTACCAGACAGCAAATTTGTTTTGACCTGGGAAATATCCATTCCGATGGGACAGGTGAACATTTTAGTTATTTTTTATTATATAATGTTTCTGTCTTCTCATATAACATTTATACTATAAATTATGTTTATCTAATTCTTTATCATTTTCATAGATGTTTTCTTATAACTTGTGTCGAATATTTATTTTTGTCATTATTAGTTTAGAATAGTAGTTTGGATAAAATAAAATCTATCATAAACTTACTCTAACTCTAGTTAACTTCTATAACTCAATTTCTTTCCTGTAGTCACAAATCAGATTGTACTACAAGTGAATATTTAAAATACTCTAAACTTGTATAGATTGATATTAAATTCACTTTCTTGAGGTGGATTTAAAATATAAACTTTACACAAAAATGGAATCATTTAATGCACTGTGAAAAAAGGACCCTCACAAAAGAACTTGCTTTTAGCAGAAAAAGCACCTATTTTTTGTGTTGTGTCACTTTATTTAACATACCTGATTTGGAAATAAAGAAATTAAATAAATGAGATCAGTTTTATCTAAACTTTCTTGGGATTGGTGACATTTACTTACGAGCCTTTGAAGTACGTTATTGTTAGCAACTCAACATT